>NW_015386735.1:970612-1015719 GCF_001527695.2 Protobothrops mucrosquamatus | reverse complement strand
ATATATAAGTGTAATATATGTCATTTTGGTTGTTTGAAAACTGTTAATAGTAAAGAAATAACTTGATTTGTAGAAATTTTTCTCCTGCTTCAGTTTGGTTTTCACAGCCATGGTCTCCAACCACAAACACTCATATTATGCTTTCATAATCTGTTGGTTTTCAAGGTTGATCCTAAAATTAATCAACTTCCTTAACTTCTGCATTAGTGTCTGGAGCATAAACGTGGATAATTGTCATCCAAAGGATTACTCAATTGATCTTATTTGGTAATTCATTGTATTGCAGCCAAGTACTCTTCTTGCTATACATTTACAAATATAAAAGCAAGGTCTTTCCTTCTTTGTTTTTCCATGTCCTGAGTAGTAAACAGTGCAATCTTTTGACTGAAAGGGTCCAATTTTAATTCCTCTCAATTTGCTGATGCCAAAGATGTCCATGTGTAGCCAATTTATTTAATCTTTTACTGTGTTGAACTTACATTCCATGTTCCACTGTAATTGTGCCTTTGCAACTTCTGATTTTCTTTTCCTGCATGACAGTATCAACAACTAGATGCCCTGAAGGCTTTAATCTAACCATGTCATAAACACCGTTAGTACTTCGAAAAACCCTCAGCAATTCCTCAGTAGCATGTTGAATGCCATCTGGCCTATCTCATCAATCATTTTATATTTTCTGTCCATGTGGTTTTCTTGGTAAAAATACTTGAGTGATTTAACATTGTCTTCTCCCACACAGTTTGAAATGATGCTTTTGCTATTGTCAATAAAATGATCTTCCAGCATCTTCCTATGTCACTGCTCCCTATATACATATCTTACTATAGCTGAGCAACAGGATGACGATATTGCCTTAGGTGCTGGGAATATATACTCTTGAAATACACTCCTGGCATTCTCCATTCATCCTTCCCAAGGACACCTACCCACCATAATTAGGCAGCAGAGCAGGATTTGGGGAGAAGAGATATAGGCATTGAGCAGAGAATATGATTTGATCACTTGTGTCTTTGATGCAAGGAAATGTACTTTTTATTTTTTTAAAAATAGACTTTTCTGAGGGGTTATTGATATTTGTCAATGCAACTTTTAAAAAAGAATAAAATAAATTTTAGTGTATGCATAATAATATTTGAGTAACACTCATGAGCATCTTTGTTTTGCTTTGCCTGTTGGGCACTGAATAAAAAGTTGTGTTCCCTTAATCTCTTCCTTTCCCTTTCCCTTTCCCTTTCCCTTTCCCTTTCCTTCTGTGTACTATAGTACAGTGCTGGCAAACCTTTTAGAGACCGAGTGCCCAAACTGCAACCCAAAACCCACTTATGCATTGTCGGGTGCCGGGTGGGTGTGGCCCATTGGGTGGGTGTGGCCCATTGGGTAAGTGTGGCCCATTGGGTGGGCGTGGCTGCAGTGGTAACGCAGACTGGGTGGGACTAAAAAGTTCAATCAATCAATTCCAACTTTGCAAGATCTTTTTTTTCCCGCAAGAAGTTGAAATTGACTGATTGATTGAACCTTTTTTTTGGTACACGGCGCCGGAGGCCTAAAGCGAAAAGGTTTTATAAAACCCAGCTGAAGCCCTAGGACTGGGGCAACGGCGCGCATGCCCACAGAGAGGGCTCTGAGTGCCGCCTCTGGCACCCATGCCATAGGTTCGCCACCACTGCTATAGTATATGAATTACTGATGTAAGGAAGAAAGTAAGAGCATTTTCTCAAAGAGAACAAGTATGCCAGGAGACAACATAGTTTCTAAATTTACTGTATGGATAAAATGTAGTCAAATCTGGAAAATATAATCACAAATCACCTGTGATATTCCCTAATTCAAAACAATACAAAGCAACAAAACCAAACCAAAGAAAACAGCGTACATTTCAGTTGTATTTAAAAATGGTAAACTGAACTTACTTTTCAGAATGAATATTATTATGAATTCATTTCTTTTACATATGAAATACTTAGTGCCCTTGTAAGGGGTTTGCTGTTCACTTTAGCAGGATGTATATAAACTACATGTAGTGCCAATGTTAAGGATTAAAACTGTCCAAATTAAGTTGTGTAGTTTGTTCAGCAGCAAACCTGCCATGTCCTTTTTGCTAAGCTAGGAAGGGTTGAGATCCAATTTGGATGGATCTCTTTAGGATAGCCATATGTTCTATAGATTATTCATGATAAATTCCTAAAATATATTTTCAGAACAGTGTAATGCACTGTTTGGGCATTTTATCTGAGGGGTTTCTCTCTACTTCTCCCAAAGTTTCAATAGACAAGAAGGCAGTTTTAATTTTCCGCATATAATTTTATGTTGCTTGGTGAATCATCTTTCTTGGGTTACAAAATGCAGTTTGTGCCTACTGCAAACTTGGGGTCTTAAACCATCTTGGAATCAGCATATTGACACACCTTATAGGTCTGTCATAGTTGGCTTGGAAAGTATTCCTAGCTTAGGGAATAGGTAGGCATGGGAGCTAATAGCACAGTAATTCTGTCTTGATCCTTGTGAGAATGCTAAGGATTATTATGGGAAAATCCAAACCTGAAAAAGAGTATGAGTTATCCTTTTGTTAAATAAGCTGGCCAAAATGCAGGGTGTATAATCCTTGAACTGCTTAACAGGATTTGATGATGATTTTTTATGACTTGTGGGAGTGCAACCAATGTATATGATCAAAAGTGCAGAGTGACAGTATTTTCACTTAGTTATTTGGCTGACAACTCAGAATCCCCTCTGGTACTAAAGGAATTAGCATGCTTTTTACAAAATAATACTACAATAATTCTTTATAAAACAGTTCTTAGAACACACTAAGCTAACTGTTCAGAACGATTTAGGAATTGCACCCAGTATTCATCAATTATGTAATGATCTCCTTATGTAAGAACAGGAAGAAAAGAAATACATTACTACTGTCACCCTCCCTATGATTTTGCTAGTAGGAGAACCTATATGTGGAGAAGGAAGGAAGGAAGGAAGGAAGGAAGGAAGGAAGATAGATTTATTAAGCTCCTTTCCAGCTTCCCATGAGGACACTCAGTGGGGAAGCTGGCAGGAAGTCAGAAGTTGCTCCCACTCCCACTGTTCCCCCCCCCATTGTAGTAATTCTGGTCCTCTATTTAAGTAGTGAAATATCTCTGAAATGATCCAACAGCGCATGAGTTGTATAGTTTTAAATGAATATATTCAAACCGAATTTGGATTAGATTTAGTCAGGGGAAAAAAAGAATAAAAACCAACAATGTTAAAAAATAAAAACAGTAAGGAGAAAAAAGGAGAGAAAAGAAAATCTATTTTTTACAAAAATGTATTATCATTGTAACAGCAAACTGCTTGGTTTTTAAACCCAGCATTAAACTTTGACCATGCGGATTCATATTTATCAGTCTTTCATTATGTCACTTAAACATCAGTTTGAAATAGATCGTAAAAATGTACCCGTGTTATGGGGAAATTACAATAAAGATATAATAAACAATTTTTTTTCATTCAGACATCTAAAAATGTTTGTGCTTAGATTAAGTAACCTTGGCTGATTAAAAAAAAAACAACTAGGTCACTTCAGAAATAGGAGCATATGCACATGCATGTAACCACACAAAAATGCAACAATATGCTAGGGGTGATACCATAAGACAGGCATGTCAAACTCGCGACATCATGTGACGTCGCGTGACGTATTGGAGCTTTTTCGCCATTGCTGGCAATGGGGTGGGCGCGGCTCCGGTATGATGAAACTGGCCCGTGGGCCGGCAGTTTGACACCCCTGCCATAAGATAAACCTCACCCTGGATGCAAGCACATTCATCCCAAGGCTTTTGTCATGGCATCACCACATGTTCCATCACTTGCCCCTTTCCTGCTACTATAGTTCAATGCATGTAACATAGGGGTGAAGCTTTCATCACAGTTCCCAGGACTGAGAGAATGTGACTGACCCAAGATCAAACAACTGGCTTTGTGCCTAACACAGGGTCTACAACTCACAGTCTCCCAGGTTCTAGCCCAGGGGTGAGCAACTATGACTCCTTTATGACCTGTGGACTTTGACTCCCAGAAGTCTATGCCGGCTCAGGAATTCTGGGAATCAAAGTCCAAAGGCTGTAAAAGGGTCATAGTTGTCCACCCCTGTTCTAGCCAGATACCTTAACCACTACACCAAACTAGCTTTCTCCCCAATGGGGTATCAGGCTTTAAAAGCACCCATTTTCCAGTGGGCCTTTAACCCTGTCTAGCGATATATGTTAACAACTGGATCTTTAAAGTTTAAATATTGTTAATACAAAGTCATAAATTACTTCACCGTGGTATTTGTTCTTATGCTTGATTTTAGAAGAACACCCAGAGACCCACCACAAAGATGCCCCACTGATTTCAATGGCAACTAAATTTAGCCACCTTAGTTTGGATCCAAGTGCCTAAAATAAGACTATAAAAAGAAGAGGGCTGCATCTATCAACTTTGCATCTTTTCTCCAAACCCGATTTTACCATACTTCAGTTTCTCATTGGCATATTAAGTGCTTCAATAATATTTGCGCTAGGAGTCCATTTTTAATTAGAGGAAAAGCACAAAACTTGCCAGCACTGAAAGATTTTAGCCAATTATTTCAAAGTGAAGCCTGACTAGGCATCACCTGCCAATGCATAAGGGCTTCATAGACAACAGAAAGGAACTTAGGCCCACTTGTTTTAATGGATCCATCTGAAAGCTCTGTTATCAGACAATTCCATTTTCTAACTCTTCTAGAATGGCTTGTCCACAAAGATGCTACCTCCAAAAGCCCACATTATTAATGGGTAATGAAATAATATCTATATAAAGAGAAATAGAGTGGTAGCACAAGCACACATCAACAGAACAACATTTGTAGATATTGAGATACATATAGATAATGTTGGAGGTTAAAAAGCCTCTGATCTGCTCTCCCCCCTTTATTTTAGCACCTGACTGGCTCCATTGAGGAGGCAGGAATCCCCTCCAGATAAAGGAAGGCGCCAGATCCCTCATAATAAATCCACCCTTATGGAAGAATCTACATATCTGAGGGTGATCTTCCTTTCCAGATTTCACACACACCCCAGGATCAAAGTCTAGGGCATGAGTACCTCAATCTGCACAGGAAGGACAATTACCTTTTGGCAAAGTCAAAATTAGTCAATATATTTTGACAAAGAACCAGCAGGTACACAAACCATCAGCCTCCAAGTCTACACCAAGGACTAGTCTCCGTATAAAACCAAGTCTCTGGACCCCATTTTCTCTGTAACCAATCCCCCCAAAAAACAAACCTCTTTGCTTTTGGGAATAAATACATCTTCTTTCTCATAATATGTCTGGATATCATTTTTGATTAGTTCTTGAGCAGCCCCGGCTCGTAGAACCCTCAAATTATTCTTCTAACAGTGGTTTAAAAACAAAAGTAACCCAACTTGGCTAACTCTGTAAAACAACGATGGCCCCCTTTTGGTGCATTACTTTTTTTTAATCACCACTTTTAAAAAAAGAAAGAACTGCTTTTGGAAGATGTGGCTCTGGAAGACAACTTTCTTCTGATCAACCACAAAGAACTTTTTACAGCGCGTCTGTTGAGCTCAGCTAGTAAGCACAATTTATAAAACAATGAATGACTAACCCCTGTAACCATTTTAATGACCCTAAAATAAAGTGCTTAGAGCAACATCTGTCCCAGCAGCTGGGTTCTCTGCATGAGTGGGCAGAGCGACACATTGGGACAAATTCTGTTCTCCCTTTTGACAGAAACAATTGCAGCAGATCATTTTTATCGTAATCAATTTAGGTACAGTTTCTTGGAAACCATCTGTGTAGTGTTCATAGATTGTGCTTAAGAATTTAAATGTGTATATTTTGGGTTGCTTGATGTAGCATCTGCTAATGACCACATAAGTTCTACTTTTTATGCAGAAAGCTGTTTCCTTGTAAAGGGATTAGTAGAATGACTACTTGATTTTATCCTTTTAACTACCCCATAAGCAGCCGCAGCTTGAATGGCATCCACTACTAAACACAAGTTGCCGAATTAATTGCATTTCTGAGCCAGAGTTGAAGTCAGAAGGATAACAAAGAAATATCATAAAACCATTCCACTAATGCTATCTCAAACTGGTAATTCAAAATTCATGTATGTTTTGCACAGGCAAGTTAATTTAAGGAAAGAAAAAAAAATGCTTTTTTAAATAATAACTACTTTCCAAATTCTTGCTTGTTCTCTATATTGTCCTTTTGTGGATAATTGTTTGTTTGTTTAGCTCCTTAGCAAGTTATTACAATAATCAGCTCTAAAAATGGATCAAACATATTGTATTTCCCAGAACTATACAAAAAGGTAAATATGCTTAAAACAACACAAATTGTTTAAAAGCGTATTTTAAAAAAAAATAAAGAAATGGAAGGAAAAAAATATTTTTTCTCCTAGTAGAAGAGAAAAGTAGTAGTAGAAGACTAGAAGGCGAAAAGATATATTTATTTTTGTTCAACAGGTTGAGTTGTGATTTTTTTCCCTTAAAGAATCTTCCAGTGATTTATTAATTTTTTCAGTAAGTTTTATATTGTGTTCTTCCAGTTTAAGACACAAAATATAATAAGTAGGAGCAAAAATACAAAATTTTTATCGCTTTTAAGAATTTGAGAAAATCAGTCTGACCCTTGGTATTTCAGACTATTTGTTGTTATTATCAGGAAGTTCTTATATTTTGTTAGAATGATCTTTTGTTTAAAAAAGTTGTGATTTTATTTTTCAATCTTGTCACCCTATCTTCTGGAAAATCAAAGTTTGAGTTCAACCCTTTGTAGTAACTCTGAGTCATTTATTTATTTATTTATTTATTATTTGGATTTATATCCCGCCCTTCTCCTCGTAGGACTCAGGGTGGCTGACAATCAATTAAAATACATAAATAACAATACAAATTTAAAATTAATTAAAAGGAATATTTAAATAATTGTCGAATTTTAAAATATAATTAAAACCCCTCTAAAAATTACCCTAGGCCAGTCCTGCAAGCTGGAATAACCACGTCTTGAGGGCGCGGCGAAAGGAAGGGAGATCAGGGATAACCCTGATCTCTGGGGGCAGTTCATTCCAGAGGGTGGGAGCTCCCACAGAGAAGGCCCTCCCCCTATTTTTTATTTTCCAAGGCCTCTGAGTAACTCTGGGAATCTACAACTACGAAGTCTTCTTCAGCAAAGGCCCGTGACAAAAGGCAACTTAGATGGGACAGTTTTCTTGAGGCTCTAGTGTAGGAGAGGAGGGTTAAATCTCACCTTCTAAGTTTTTAAGGCTGTCATAGAATGATGCATCAGTATGGGCCCAGCTATCAATGAGTCTAGATCAGGGGTAGGCAGCTGTGCTGGCTCAGGAATTCTGGGAGTTGAAGTCCACAAGTCATAAAAGAGCCAAGGTTGCCTACCCCTGGTCTAGGTGAAGCAAGAAAGATAGTTAAAAACAGCTTGAGCAGACAGACACATTCTCTTTCTTCAAATAATAACATATTTAAAAAGCAAGGACTTCCATAGAAGTCCCTGCATTTTTGGAAACATTAATTAAAAAGAATGTTCATCCATGATTTTCACCCTGATAATGATTTACTGCCCACAGCTGAATCAAACCGTGGCCAACCAGAGTGCTTTTTCAAAAAGGTTGTTTTTTTTAAGAGTCAGGAGCTACTTTTTGTTTAGTGAAGTCTTTTATTGGTAAAGTATGATTTAATACATATTGCCTACTATTGTCATTGAATTCTTCATATTCTATTAGACAAGACTAAGAGTAGGAAATGTCCACAAGGGAGGGCATTGCTCCCAGTATTTGCCCAGAAGTGTGATTCTACCCAATTTTAACAAGACTACCCACAACTTTCATTTGGGTGTGCCATATCCAGAAGTCCCTTCTCATTAGATTGGGTTTTCTGACAATCTAAAGAGAATATTGGACACTTTCCTATGCCATCTCGACAAAAACATAAGAAGCTGCTTTCCTTTTAACTGGTTGATCCATCTAGTTCATTAACTATTGTAACTAGATAGGAAATTGAGACCGAACCTGGAGAGAAAGGCTTCCCTGAACTCACAAAATATCTGAGTCTTCACTTCCAGTTAAGAACCTTTTCCTAAGAGTTCTATAATATGCATGAATTAATAAGCTGAGGGCTTAACATGCACTGATGCACTTGATCTCTGTAATCTAATTTTCTCCCATCCAGAATAGTTGCATCAATCAGACATACTGTACTTCCGTACAGATCTATTGCAGTAGCTCGTCCTTTAGTACACAGCAAAGCCTAATTGGGAATGTTTAAGGCAGAGAATGGACTATAAAGTTCTGAAATGATGGATATCATTGTATAATAATTATGATACCACTGTTATATATTTCAATTTTAAAGGATTCATTGCTACATTTTCTTTCAGTTCAGCAACAGCATTGCAATTTTTCAACAAGAAGTACTTCGCATAAAGATCAGCAATCTAGTTTTATTTATAATTAGTTAGAAGTAAGTCCCTCTGTGTTCATGATGATTTGCTAATATATTAATGAATGGCTTGTAGACAAAGAGTGCAATCCTACTCATGGTTACTCAGAGTAGGTCACCTTGTCTTTAGTGGAGTTAATTTGTACCAAAGATAGCTCTTTTTAAGGCTAACAGACTGAAATTGGTTTCTATATATGTACATAATTATTAAAGGTTGTTAAGTATGTAACTATAATACTTGTGGTTCTAAACAAAGACTCTTAAATGACCCATGCAATAATATGCAAGAAATATGTCTGGAATCTATCATTGGCTTAAACAAAATACCAGATTGTTTGAGGAGAATATAGAATTACTTCTTTCTTTCTTCCATATGATGGGTTATATGAATGGAAGTGGAGACAGGAAGGGATAAATCATCCTTCCCTTAATCTCTTTCTTGTGAATGCAATTATTTTTAATGAAAGTAAAATCAAGAGGGAAAAAAATCACAATAATCTTTGGAAAGCAAAGATCAGTTCATTTTCTAAGGCAGACATGTCAAACTCGCGATGTCACGTGACGTTGTGCAACATATCGGGACGGTTTTGCCATTGCCGGCAATGGGATGGGCGTGGCTTCTGGATGACGCATCCAGCCCGCGGGCTGGCAGTTTGACACCCTGATCTAAGGAAAGAATGTAATGGGGTTCCTTTTTAATATTTCATTGAAAGGAATGAATTTATTATATTTCACGTTTATCAAAATTATGTGTATTTCTGGAGTGTCGATTACTTTAAAAAAATCCATGCAAAGAATTAAAATTATGATTTAGGCTAGTGTTTCTCAACCTTGGCAACTTGAAGATGTGTGGACTTCAACTCCCAGAATTCCCCAGCCAGCAAACTGCTGGCTGGGGAATTCTGAGAGTTGAAGTCCACACATTTTCAAATTGCCAAGGTGAGAAACACTGATTTATGCCATTTCAGAGTACTGGAGAAAAGTGTCAATCAAAGACTCACTTGATATGTGCTTCTGTCTTCCATGGATGGAAGTTTCTGCCTTTTATTTTATCCATTCATTTATTTATGACATCCTCACAATGCAAATATAAGAAGCATCTTTCATTTTATCAGGCAATTGTTTAAGCATGGTAATGCTTAAACTTTCTTCCAACAATGTTGCTCACTTTACTTGGAAATACCTAATAAAAATAAATTTGATTGTGGTTTAGTTGAAACTGATTTAATTTCTTCTTTTCAAGTTGGATGAAATGTTTCTTATTTCAACCCATCATAGTAGATATATGGAAACATAGTCTTTGGCACATTTGTTTATACAGTATTTTACTTGCTGTATAATTCAGATTAACGCAGCATGACATACTAATACACATAATAACATTTTTTCTTTTTTAGAAAAACACATATATATTATTCCAGAAAACTGGGGGGGTGGGGGAGGGCAGAATTAGATAGTAGCTCCTCATTAACAGAGATTGCACATAACCCATCTGAAAAGCAGGTGGGTTTGGCAGATGGATCGAAAGTAGTAAAGCGGATATATCAATAGAATTACAAGCTGGTGAATGTTTCCTGCCTGAGTTACTTTAGAGCAGTTTGGGAAATTTCTATTTTCTATAATGACAAGTATATTGGCCTCATTCAGTTTTTAAAAACTACGGTTAACATCATTTGTCTTTTAATCCTCAACTGCAAAGTACAGTTTCCAATGAGCAAATGTATCCTATGTCAAAAGAGCCTTGTAGAAAAGAAAAAAAAGGAAAATATAAAATGAGAACTTCGGAATGACCACTCGAACCAGACCAATAGCTTATTCATTCAGGATCATTTCTGATCACAATAGGTAATGGCCTCAGATGGAGGGGGGAATCTCTTGTTTATTTTAACACCCTAGACTAGATCAAGGATGAAAGGTATAGGGATGGTGAGACCTTCCCATTCGATCTGAATTGCTCTGAACTTGCTCCAGATTTAGGGAGAGAGCCAGGAAATGCATAAGTGAATAAGAAGGAACTTAATTTACACAAAAGCAATGGGTTTACAGTAAGCCCTGAACATTGTAGAGGAAAATACACACAAAGTTCAATCAATTATTTCAGGTCATTTCTAGTGGTATCAATGATACCATCATAAATAAATAAATAAATAAATAAATAAATAAATAAATAAATAAATAAATAAATAAATAAATAAATAAATAAATAAATAAATAAATAAATAAATAAATAAATAAATAGTTGATTGAATTTTAGGACTTCTTCATAAATGATAACATGTACTAACTGTGTTTGATTCCAATTCCATCTGATTGCTTTTTTTTTTCAATACATTTTTATCCTATTACTTACTCCTGGGAGATAAACAAGCTTCTCACTCATATGATACAAATGGCCCCAACCCTACTGGCTATCAGGAAGATGGTGAAGACCTGCTTTTCTCTAAAGCACTGGGGCCAGAATGTTAATGAGCTTTGGCATGTTCAGTGTGGGATATGATAGATATGATTGTTTTTACTGGGGCTTCAACTTTGTCTTTTACAAAATGATTTGAAAATTGTTATGTTTTTATCCTTGTTCGCCATTCAGAGTTCCTTTGGTAGAAAGGCAGCCACATATAATTTGCTAGATAGATGATAGGTGAGAGATGAGAGATGAGAGATGAGAAGGGGTCAGTCAGAGAGAGAGAGAGAGAGAGAGAGAGANAGATAGATAGATAGATAGATAGATAGATAGATAGATAGATAGATAGATACAGTGCTTTTTTCTTAAAAAAAAAAAAGGTGCTGGAACTCACACACGTCATACAATCCGCCTTGCCTACCCTACAAGGTTCCATCCCAAAAAGGTGCTGGAACTCCGTTCTGGGCATTCTATGAGAAAAAAAGCCCTGGATAGATGGATGGATGGATGGATGGATGGATGGATGGATGGATGGATAGATAGATAGATAGATAGATAGATAGATAGATAGATAGATAGATAGATAGATAGATAGATAGATAGATAGATAGATAGATAGATAGATAGTTGCTTAAATCAACTATTTTTTATTTTCCATTTGTAAAGATTTCTTTTTATAAAAAACCTGGCAAATATTACAATATTTTCAGAAAGAAAATCTTCAACCGTTGGCAATTCTACAGCCAATGTGCTCCAAATTTTGAACTGTGATGGAAAGGTGCTTAATACAGATTCCCAGACTTACGTATTTCTGAAATGTAATGAGAAGAAAATGTTCAAACATTATATAAAGTGATTTAATCATTCTTGGCAAGCCATTGCTCATCTTCCACTCTCCTATGAATTTAGGATTCACCGAAGCCTTTCCTTAGCTGAGTTCCATTAAGCTCATCTTATGGGCAAGTTCATTCCCACCGCAACCTTATGAAGGACATTTCTGCTTGGAAGACATATTCCGTCCTTGGAATTTTTTTCACTCCGTAAGAAATATTATTGTACAATTATATGACCACAGAAGTGATCAGTAACTAGTCAATAAAATTATAGGAATCTGATAATATTATGCTCCCATTAATATTTTGAGGATTTTTTAATACAGAATAATAGAGGGAATGAGAAAGATTAACACAATTCCATAAAAATATTGGGCTTGAAATGAGATAAATAATAATTTTACTTGGTTTTTTTTAAAAGCAACATCATAAGATTAGCAGGGTTTTTCCCCCAAAAAAATTAGATGAGGACATTTAGTATTAGAATAAAAGAAAATGACAGACAAATAAAATGTTTAGAAAAATAGAACAAACAGAACATTAATAAATAGACAAACAGAACATTTAGGAAGTTTAGCCTTAAAATTTGGAGTCTGGGGTCTTTATGATACTGAATTAGGAATGCCTTCCCTCTCTCCTAATCTTAAACAGCTATATGGCGGGTAAGTTCAACACAGTCATTTACATCAGCGATTCCCAAGCTTGGCAACTTCTAGATGTGTAGACTTCAACTTCCAGAATTCTCAACGATGGGTGTGCCAGCTGAAAAATCTGAAGAGTTGAAGTTCACATATGGAAGTTGCCAGAGTGGGGAACACTGATCTACCGGTATGTATTCAGAATAGCCAACCCTATTAAATTAGATTTAAATTCTAATAGATGAGAAATCAAGTTAATTGGTTTTGGATAGCAATTTCTTTACATTCCTTTTCCACTGCATGCACGGGCTTGTACACATCTGTATTTATACAAACCGATAGCACCGAGGGATGTCTTGTTCCTGTCAGTCAAGAAAAAGTCTATGCCTGGAAATCATTGCATGGTTAAAAAAAAAAAAGGCCACGTAGCACAAACCTCTAAAGATATTTGTGGTAGGGCCAGCAGTTTCTTTGTTTTGTCTGGCAAGAGAAGCCAAAAGGTTGCAGCAGTGTAGCAAGGAAGAGTTCCCTTGGATTCGAAACCAGTTTTGATGATAAACTCCCGGGGTGGGGGAGGGAGGAAATGGCACTTTTCATAAGAGGAAACTGTTGCCATACTGTTGAATAATGAATTCTGCATCACTTTGCTGCTGCCGCTGCTACTTCTGCTGTTGCCATCTCCTGCAATATGTTGTCTACAGAAGGATACTTTCACAACTCTTTCAACACTGATCTCTCTTTATTATTAGTGTCTCCTTTATATGGACAGTTGACATAAATCTCTGCATGAGAGAAAATGCCAACAGAATGGTTCGAGGCCCGAAATACTTAATTAGAAGTTGGAATCGCAACTTTTTAAACCTTTCAGCATGTAGAAAGACACAAAAATGTTACAAACTCTTGGACATATGAAGAAAGAAAATGTTCCAGCAGTGATGTAAAAGCTTACACAGTGCTATTAAATAAGTTAATTTTTTCACATCAATGTTATTGGGTCAACAAGGCTACAAAGCTATTTCATTGCATGAATTAGAGAATATTTGTGCCAGAAGAGAAGATTTTATTTTTTATTTATTTATCTGTTACATTTATTTGCCACTTATCTCGCTGTGTGGCTACTCTAGGTGGCAACATTTACTACTTTTAATTAGTTTGTAAAAATGAGTCCATCGCATGGTATTAGTATTAAGTATAATGTAAAGAAGGATATGAAGTACATGTGGAATGTCAAATTTCTATAATAGTGAAACAATCTTGTACCTTTAATTCAAATTTTTTTACATTGGCTATGTTTAAGGCTGACATTCAGTTTGGATATGCTTCACTGAAGTATCACCAGATGTTCCCATTCTGAAAAGGCTTGTTTCACTTATAGACATAATCATTTCCAAGAAAGAACAATGACTGGGTGAGATGAACTAGCGTCTTCCAGCCCATGTGTGAACCAGCAGACTTCAAGACTGACTTTCTTCAGTCTATCTACAAATTGGGTGGCCACCCAAAGCAACAGGCTTAAGAAGCCAGGATGCCACTGTATCTGTTTAAGAAGGCTACCCAACCGCAAAAGATGACAATGATTGCTAAGGAAGGAAGGAAGGGGGAAAGAAACGGGGAAAAGATCCAGTGTTCTTTGGATGAGATCATTGGGAAAAGGCATCTTTTTTAAAATTGAGTATGTAATGCATGTTAATTGGAATAATTATTTGTTGGGCTTTGCTGGAATTCTTCCAATTTATGCCACTTGCAAAAGGGATACAGAGAAAGCAATCAATAAAGGTTCACCGCAACTAATTTTGTTAATGTGTAGTCCTATGATTATACATATGATTTAAAAATTACAAAATTAGGAGCTTAAAGGTTCAGCTAAGCTGAGTACAGTAACTGAGTATAAAAATCAGTGAAGCCATGGACCAACATAATATCTGAAATCCTTTCAAAATCCGTGTGTCACTGCTTAGTGCCACAAGCTACCTGCAAAAATAAATACATTNGAGAGAGAGAGAGAGAGAGAGAGAGAGAGAGAGAGAGAGAGAGAGAGAGAGAGAGAGAGAGATGGATGGATGGATTCAAGGAAGTAGCCTTGAATTCTTACAAGCGATCCATTTCCATTTCAACCATTTCCATTGTGCACCACTGTTTTATCTAATAGATTGTTAAAAACCTACTCTAAATATAGAGTAGTGTAACTGCCTAATGATATGTTTACATTCAGCTAGGGGGAAAAAAAAGTAAGTGAAAAGAGTAACAGTTAACAGTGTCACCTCCTGTTGTGCCCAAACTGTGAGATGTGGAAACGAGAGACAGCAGTCTGCACAGAATAACCAAGTAGCTGATCCATGGAACCAGAGGCTCAGCCCTCTTCTGTCTTCTGCGTTGTAACCAATGCCAAGCACAATCTGCAAGTCACCAAAAGTATTTCTGCAATAAGTTATGTGGGTAATTGTAATTAGCCATACCAATAATAAACCCAAGTAATACTAAGATAGATTTAAACATTATTACAGTTTAAGGGAAGAAATGTTAATGTAGATGGACAAAAAGAGAATTATGGAACTGCATATTTGATAAGGAATGCAACAGTCAGTGTCTCATTTTGGAGATGCCTGTGCCCTCTATGCAAAACTAATGACATTACAGGCAATATATGCTTCTTTTGGTCTTCCTCCTGAGTTCTTTGTTGCTGTATAAATTGGTCAAAATACTCTGTAGGAAGGACACTGAAGCCGTACAGGAAGTCCTTGACATACAACCATTCATTTCGTGACCGTTTGAAGTTACAACGGCACTGAAAAAAGTGACTTAGGACTGTTTTTCACATGACCAGCATCTCCCATGGCATCACAGGATCACAATCCGGATTGTTGGCAACTGACACCAGTTTATGAGGTCATGCGACCAATTTTTGCGACCTTCTGACAAGCAAAGTCAATAGGAAAGCCAAATTCACTTAACAACTGTGTTACTAACTTAACAATTGCAGTGGTTGACTTAACAACTGTAGCAAGAAAGGTCATAAAACGGGGCAAAATTCACTTAACAACTGTCTCAATTTGGTAATAAGTTGAAGACTACCTGCACCTGACCCACTGTTTCTACTTCAAGTACACAAAAGTATTTATTCTTTTTCTTCCAATGGGGCTAAAAGTAAAGCACTTCCACAGTTTGCATAGGTGATAATAAATAAATAGGTGGCCACTAACAAACTATTCTTGTCTATTTCTCTCTAAGGCAGTGGTTCTCAACCTGTGGGTCGGGACCCCATTTGGGGTCGATCTACCATTTCATGGGGGTCGCCAAGCAAGGCTGTCCGCCATTTTTTTGTCCGCCATTTTTTTTGTCCGCCATTTTTTTCCCCTTTTCCGGCGGGTGCCTTACCTCCCTTGGGCTGGGCCAGCTGGTGGTCGGCCTGCTCCGTCTCTGCCGCTTGCCAGCTACGCCTCGGCCAGCGAAGGGGGTGGAACCACACATGCGCGGCGCTCCCGGGCAGGGAAACTCCTCGACTTACGACCGGTTGGGTAGCCCTCGACTTACGACCGGTTTAGTCCTCGACTTACGACCGGTTTAGTCCTCGACTTACAACCGGTTGGGGTTGCAGCATTAAAAAGGTTGAGAACCACTGCTCTAAGGAGAGGAAGATCCGCAGTCTTGCCTTGGCAAAGAGTAGTATCTAATATACATCTTTTAATGCAGAGTTTCCCAACCTTGGCAAATTGAGGGTGAGTGGATTTCAACTCCTAGAATTCTCAGCAGTGGCTTAAACCTGGCTGTAGAATTCTGGGAGTCCCTATACCTGGAAATTGCCAAGATTGGGAAATCTTGCTTTAATGGCTATTCTAGCCCTGTCCAACCGTAGTGAGAGGCAGAAGTGAGAAGACAACCTGCATGTCCAACCTGACTCGACTCCATAGTTGCACCTGCTGTCGCTCGAAGTTTGCCAGACAGCAAGGGAGGGGAGGAGTGGGTGAATTCCTAAGGAGGAGGGAAGCTCCAGAATGCAAGAGTGCCTTCTGTTGCTGGTGAGACGTTAGACATCAAGGTCATGTTATGAAATGTTTGAGCAGCACAGAGAGTCTTTTCCCAAAACAAAAGAACTGCACCCGGTTGGTGAACTATGAACTGTGGGTGGCCCGGAGAGGGAAAAGGGGTTTTGCCTATGGGGCTTGCACAGGAAAAATCCCAGAACTGACTTTGCTTCTGCTGTACCTAGGATGGATCTTTCAATAAAGCTACCCTCTTGATAATTTAAAAGAGCTGAGAGTTTCTTTGGTTGAATGTACCAAATGGGGAGGTTGACACTGCAGTTGTGCATATGCCCTTCAACTGATTTCTGAAAATGAATTAAAGCCAACTTAGAGGATAGAAATGTCAATTTTCTTTACTATCGGTTTAATCCGTAATTTATATTATATTGCTGGATTGTAATGGGTGACATATCTGATTCATTCTGCAACTGGCTTCCCATTTTGGTCACCACATTATAAAAAAGATGTAGAGACCCTGGAAAGAGTGCAGAAAACAGCAACAAAGAGGATTAGGGGGCTAGAGGGTTAAAACATATGAAGAATGGTTGCAAGAATTGGATTTGTCTAATCTAGTGAAAAGAAGGACTAGGGGTGACCTGATAGCAGTGTTCCAATGATTGTGGGGCTGCCACATAGAAGAGGAGGTCAACCTATTTTTCAAAGCACCAAGAGGCAGGACAAGAAACAAGGGATGGAAATTAATCAAGGAGAGAAGCAAGCTAGAGCTAAAGAGAAACTTCCTGACAGTGAGAACAATTAACCAGTGGAATGGCTTGTCTTCAGAAATTGTGGATGCTCCATCACTGGAGGCTTTTAAGAAGAGACTAGACAGCCACCTGTCTGGAATGGTATAGGGTCTCCTGCTTGAGCAGGGGGTTGGACTAGGAGACCTCCAAGGTCCCTTCCAACTCTGTCATTCTGTTCTGTATGCTATGATAAATTTATAGGGGCCTAAGTACAATTCTGAGAACTATGACACATTTTCACTCTTACTTTGGATTTGAGTACTTTGAGGGCAGCTCAAATGTTCTTGCTGTTATAGACAGGAGGCTCAAGACAGTCCTAGATCTTCTTTTTTTTTTAACTATTTGCTTTTATTGGAGTTTTTAATAGACAGACCAAAAAAGAGATACAGACTAAAAAAAAGCTAAAAGTAAGAAACATTTTTTAAAAGTGCAAGAGAAAGGAAGAGCAAGGGAGAGAGCAAAAGAGAAAAGGAAAAAGAAACAAAGATAATAATAAAGAAGCTTTGAAATTCCATCACACGAAGCTAACATAATAACTTGACAGTCGTAGAAGTTTTAAGTGTGTTTTCTGAGACAGAGCTAGCTTATATATTCCCATTAGAAAGAGGAATGTAATATATTCTAAGGCATTTATTGGATCTGATCTGCTCAATTCCATTTTGTTGCCATATCTGGTTTTTTTTTCTTTTTTGCTTATAAAGTCCATTACTTTATGGTAATTTATTGCTCAGCTTTCTACCACACAATAAATAGTAACAGCTCACACTGCCGCTCTTACGCTGATAAAGTTTGTTAAGAAAATTGCTATTGTGGAATTACAAGCAATCCTCAATTTCTGGCCATTCACTGACATTTCAGTGGCACTGAAAAAAGTGACTTAGGACTGGTCCTCACACTTACGGCCAGGGCTATTTTTCTCATAGAACGCCCAGAACGGAATTCCGGCACCTTTTTTGGATGGAACCTTGTAGGGTAGGCAAGGTGGGTTGTATGACGTGTGTGAGTTCCAGCACCTTTTTTTTTTTTTTAGAAAAAAAGCACTGCTTATGACCATTGCAGCATCCTCGCAGTCACATGATTGTGAACCAAGCACTTGACAACTGGCTCATGCTACTACTGTAGCATTCCAGGTAGCTTGATTGCCGTTTGCAATCATCTCAACCTGTTTCTTACAATTTCAATGGGGAAGCTGGCAGAGAAGGTCACAAATCATGATCATGTAACGACTGGCTGAACCATCACAGCAAAAAAAGATCATAAAATTGGGGTGTCTCACTTAACAAGAACACTGCTTAACTATGAATTTCCTGGTTCCGATTATTCCAGACTTAACTCAAGGACTAACCGTATCTATATATTATGATTATTAGCCTATCAGCTAATTTAGAGGGATGGAATTATCTTCCTATTAGAAGATACATGATGCCATTTACGTTTAAACAGAAGGGGAACTAATGTGCAGCCTTGCTGAATCTCTTTTGAGGTTGGAATCTGGTAAATGACCTATTTAATTAAAATAATATTAACTTAAAATGTTTCTTCATCACTTCCCATTAAAATAATTCTGAAATGGTTTAAAGTAAATAACTTCGAATCAACTGGATGAGTTAAGTAGCTGATAGAGACTGTGGTACATTTCATCTCAGATCGTCTGCTTAACCAGGCAATACAATACGCTTCATACAAAAGAGGCATTGAATGTGCCTACTTCTCCAACTGTATATTTCATACATTTCAGCCAACAGAGTATGCTTGACCTTGCAGCTACTGCTTCTGATTAACTAAATTGTCAGTAAACCTTTATTTTTTTTAAGATTTACTTTCTTGCATGGTAGGCTCTCTAACGCAGCTTGTGCTGCTATTTAACTGCTATCTTACTTTCAATACTGTGTTTACCTATAGCCAAAATCTTTGCATTTCATCAGCATTTTCCATCTCAAGAGAAGGGGAGAAAACAAAGAGATAATTATAAACTGTTTCACATATTGTTATACTGATATTCGACATGTGCACATCTCTCTCTCTCTCTCTCTCTCTCTCTCTCTCTCTCTCTCTCTCTCTCTCTCTCTCTGCAGAAAAAGCACTACTGTTGTGGAGATAGCACCAGGTGCATGAGGGTGACCTCACATACACACCAAATCGGGAGCTGACATCCATCACACTTTGAAATTTTGGATTTCATCATTTCCTGATCTTTCTAAAGGGATCACAGCACCTGGCCCTCACAGCTGTAGTTCATTTAGAAAGCAATTTAAAAACCGAGGAAAAAAGCAAATGACATCTTGCTGCCTCAGCCTTGTCATTAAGAATAGCAGAATGGCCTTCATTTATGAGACACATGGCAAAGAATTAATATCTTTCAGCGTTTTCTCCAGTAGAGATTACAAAAGGTTTGAAAAGAGAAGTAAATATTTAGCGCTGCGGCTGACTTGAGGAAGGGGTGGGTGGGAAGCATCCTTCTTTATTATGCAAGGGGGGGAGGGATAAAGAACCACAAACCTCTACGTGTTGTGCGCAGTTTATTATATGTTCAGGTGCTATAAACACTCAGTGATGTGGCCTTGATATCTTTAATTGAGATCCCTGTTTTGCCCTCCTCTGTAGCATTGGATATACTATACATCTATATAAGACCCATTCCCAAATCTGGATGTGTAATGCTTTGAATTTTAAAAATAGCAAACACTTAAATATTATTTTGCTAAATATTTTCTCTGGTTGTTATTATTGTTAATACTGTGATTACATTGAATTCCATTATGTGATTTATAATTTATGGCGATGCTTTAGTGCTCCTGGAAATGCATAGCTAATCCTATTGCCTAAAGCCCAATAGTGCTGGGCAGGTGCTATGCAGGTTCCCTATGTCCCTCTGCCAGCATGGATGCCAAATTGGATCTGGTGGGTTTCCAGATTGCCCTGGAGGATTTTTGAAGCTCACTCCGCCAATTCTTCTATCGTAGTTCTGGTTACTCGTTGCAGGAAAAAAGTTGACCTGAGTAACATTTGACGCAATTGCTTCTAAATGCCTGCCTTCTTCAACTGAACACAGAAATAGCAAAGAAAATGCATTAGGCATAGATAAAACTAAGGCTTATTTACTTATTTTGAATCCACTCTGTGGTAGTCATAGTGGCAGCACTGTATACTTTCTGATACCTATTGTATCTGTTTAGGGCCATACGTTTTACCAATAATGGACACTTTATAGCCACCTACTACCCCAATCAAAGTATTGCTCTTTCAGATTTCTGGAAATGAGGTGTCTGAATCTTCATTTATCAAGTTTGTTTGAATGAATTTCACATACTGCAGTTGGATGAGGTGCCTGCATTTCTTCAGCCTACCTCTTTGATTTAGTCTGGCTGTATAAAAACCAACCAAGAAGATTAAAGACATGGTCTCTGGTGAAAACACTGTGGAAAAAAGCCCTCAATATATGGTGTTGTTGGCCTGTAGAAATGATAAACTGGTATCAAATATATCATATTGACTGGTTAAGAGAACAATCTGAGATGAAATGTACTATAATCTTGTTCTAGCCCTGGTACAGAGGAAAAAATTATCTTGATTTTACTAAGGATGACTCTCATCTGGATTTAGAGGGTGGAGCTCATAGTTTTCACTACTTTTATCAGCCAGGGTGAAAATCATGTTACATTCAATCTATTCATAAGTATCAATAATGTGCTGGATTAATTGCCATTACATTGAAGTTATCTTGCAGAATTCCCTAGATTACCTGAGAACAGTTCAAAGCTTCTGGAAAAGATGCTGAGAAGCTTTAAAATTGGAGGGTTTTCTTCAGTTACATATCCCCTTTTTTCATGAATCTTCTGAGTGGCCTCTGAAAGTGTGCTGAAAATGATGGTGTACCTAGATGAGAGCTAGCAACTGAAAACTTTGATGTTGAGGGATCTGCTTGCTTTTAATCATCCTGTTCTTGACATGGGTACAATCTCCTTGTAGATGCAAGTTCACAAGTGGGTGAATAACTCCTAAACCCAGATGTTTGCATAGTCCAAGTAATAATCTGATGAAAAAACATAGAGTAAGCAGAGAGCTATTTGGTAGCAATTCCCATATCCTCCCAGTCTGAGAATGTCGCTTTCTGCCCCTTTTGCTTTCTGAAGATGATATTCTAATACCATCATCTCCTCTGTCTCATATATATATATAACTACACAAGCATCCCTTAAAGGGTACAGATGGATTCTTCATTTTCCTAATTACATTTATGTCATTATCCCAGAAAATAAATGTAATTTAGAAGCACTTTTGGCCCAGTTTTGCCTGTTGCTAAACAACTTTATGAGCCAGAGTGTGTTAATGACCATAGCAGTACAACAAACTGTAGGGCATGTAATATCCACAACACCTGATGTTTGTGTTACATCAGCATGGAAAACTACATTCTTAAGATTCATACCAATTCAGCTATGGACATTGAAGTTCTTAAAGTCCCACAAAAAAGAGGGAAGTGCTCAGTGTGTATCCCAAGGAATTTTATCCACTGAGAGAAGCAGTAAATGTTGCTTCATGTTTATCTAAACCAAGAGAGAGATTGATTTAAATGTGTTCCTACAGTCTTGTCCAAGTCCAACTGAGTTTAATAGCTTTTTTTGCAAAACTACTTTACTTACTCCTCCCTCCTTCCTATATCTGTACATGGCAAGTTCATCCTTGATCTAGATGATGGAATAGAAATGATTAGCCAGATAGCCAGTAGACAGACATCAACAACAAAATCATCAACAGAGAAAATGTTGGTTGCAACTGATTCTAAATATTAGATAAGACAATACAAAGTGTCACCTTTCTACACAATTGTGAAGGGTCCAGAGACCTTTTAAATCTTGAACAATGAGGCCATACTGAAAGCCTTTGTCCCAAAGCTGGTCAGGAGGAAAGTGAGTTGATCTCATCTGAGAAAATTGTAGAGGACAATAGAAACAGTTATAGCCATTTTTCTCCCCAGACTTCATGTCATTTATAATAACTTCTCGTTCCCCCCACCTGCCCTTTTCACCTCTTGTGAATTCAAGAAACTCTACACAATTTAACTAAGTCTTTTGTAACTCTTTTCTATTGGCAATGAGAATATAACATTCCCATGAAGAATCACAAAAACGTGATGAGTTCACAAAGGGGAATTTTCAAGGGCAACTGGCAATAATCCAGTTGCTAGCCAGCTGCAACAGGTTTTATAATAGTGTTTTTTTTTAATATTGTTGATTATGGAACTCCAACATTGTCCTTGATAGGAAAAGAGAATATTGCAAAGAAAACTATTGGGGAATCAGCAGCAAGAATAGGACTGTCCATCTGAGTATATGCATAATCCATTTCTCATCTTGTTAAAGACTGACATTGGTTTTAATATTAGCATATAACGTGGGGTATGCCACAAACCCTTGCTGTACGAAGTCCCCCTTTTCACTCCATTTAATTCCCGTTCTTATATGAGATTTTCTATTTTTCTCCCAGTGGTAAACCAGGTTTCTGTACATGCCATTAGAATATATGATGATTTATTTGGCCATCACATCTGTTGCTAGCTGTCACATCTGCTGCTAGCATGAGAAGGTAGTTTCCTTTGTTAATATGAAGCCAACATATATAAAGAAATATTTTTGCATTTACCAGTATGTTATTAATATGTTCAGAGGCTTACCACTTTTTTTTAAAGGAACTCAGGTTGAGTTACAATCCATAGAATCCATAAAATTAAACAAAATGGTGGCAACTACCTTAAAAGACTAAAATAACAACCATTGCAATGCAAGGATAGAAACACACCGATTTTCAATAGGAACATGTCCATGTTGTGACTAATCCAAATGCACAGGTAAAAAGCCACTTTTTCACCTGGTATCACAAAGCAAAAAATTATTAATATTAGCATGGCTTTCATGTGAAGAATAAGCTAGGATGTTATGACAGAGAAACCACTTTCCTGTTTCCTCACATCATACATCTCACCAAACTACGAGTTGCTGAGAACATCATGACAGCCATCCCAAAATTAATATTCAGCCATGTACATATTGAGGTATTTATTAAAGTTGCCCTCATGCTGTTCACCTTCAAGGTGATCTCGGTTTTTTATTCCCTGTGAACTAGTACAGGACTTTTAAAAAACCACATTTTTTATTTATTTAAGAAATCTTGATTTTCTTTTTATATATATATATTTGACATGACATCAATGTAAAAGTTTCCCCTGCCCAGTTGTGTCCAACTCTAGGCGGCAGTGCTCATCTCAGTTTCTTAGCCGAGGGAGCCAGTGTTGTCTGAAGATGCTTCCATGGTCATGTGGATGGCATGGCTGTACACTGAAGGCACACAGAATGCTCTTACCTTCCCACCGAAATGGTACCTGTTTATCTACTTGCCCTTGCATGCTTTTGAACTGTTAGCTGTTGAGCTGGAGCAAGAACAGAAGTTCATCTTGTCACACAGTATTTGGGTCTCGAACTGCCAACCCTCCGGTCAACAAGGCCAGCATTAGGGAGAGCTTGAAATGCATACTTCATTGGCTTATCAAGTCCACTGATTTTTCAGAGGCTTCTCCTTCCAGTGTCCAGCAATGAACTATTCTTGCATTTCTCTTACCAGTTGTCCTTATAAATTTAGAAAATCTAACTACGTATTCCCATTGATAGGATATCCTATTTTTGTATACTATTTAGTGTTGAAATGCCCAAGGGATATATGTGATTGTCTCGTCTTTCATACCATTACTTCTACAAACTCCTTTGCCTACCAAAATGTCCATTGGACATTCCATTTCCAAAACCAAGGAAACAGATCCTGAAATAACTCTTTTCACTGACCTTTTTGCAGAGGTGATGGTTCCTATGACAGCTAAGAATCTTGGAAAAATCTTGGAAAAATTGTTCGTTCAATTTTTTTTTTGTCCACAAAATTGGCAGATAATTTTTGAAAGCCATTTACATAGACAAACCTTGACAAATCTCTCTTTCCCAACCATTTCGAGATGTGCAGCTTTCTCCCTCCGTGCAACTAAATGGATTCAGCAATCCACCGATCTGAATGGGAAAAAGCTACACCAACAAGAGCCAGTATGGGACAACCCGGGACAGCCAGTTCAGTGTGGCCAGATCACTGCTGCCAGCTTGTCACCACTAAGTCAATTCTACCAACTCACTGCTGCCAAATTACCACAGGACCACTCAACACAGCCAATTGGCCACAGGGACAACTTGCTACAGGAGGCTGGAGGGAGAGTCAGATGGACGGGAGAGCAAGTGAGTGTGCAGAGTGCAGAGCAGGAGCTGAGAGCTTCCCATTTTCACACTTCCCCCGCTGTCACAGCGCCAACCTCCAGGCTGTTCAGAATTCAGGTGGACGGTGGCAACAGTGGGTGGGGTGGGCAGTGGCAGCAGTGGGGTTTGTGAAAATGGAAAGTCTTCAGCTGCAGACGCCACCACTTATCCTCTGCCCACCTGCTCAACCGCCCGCCCAGCTCTCCTTCCAGCTGCCCCTCAGTGAATTGGCCATGTTGAGTTGTCCTGAGGTGACTTTGTGGCTGTAAGTTGGTAGAGGTGACCTGGCGGCAGTGTGTTAGCTGTACCTAGTTGTCCTAGAACCAACAAGTGTGTCCCATCCCTAAATATAATACATGGTAGAGAATCTGCTACAAAACATTTGTTTCAAATGTCCTTGGAAGATTGTTTCTCCCCTATTTCCAACAATATTCTTGAGGAGCCAATTTTCTTTTAATTTTGTTTTATACAACATAGTAGAGTGAATATGATAACAATGGACCCCTTTAAATCAAGGTTCAAGTCTGGGCAGGGAATTAAAATGGCTTGTAGATGACCTCTGATGGGAGCAGCATGGGGTACTGGATCTAGCCTTGCCCTTCCTGACTTCAGAAACTTTTGATATAATCAACCATGATATCCTTCTGGACTAGCTCTGGGGGTTAAGTGTAGGAAGCTGTAATCCTGCACTTGTCTTCCTCCTTCCTTTGGAACAAGTCCCATTTGTTAATGCTGTTAGTGGAGGTGGGGAGATCTAACTTGCTGGCCCTATTTTGTAGGATGCCTCAGAGCCTCATACTTTTTCTACTTCTAGTTAACATAAAATGACTAAATGAAGTCATCCAATCACACAAAATGATGCATGATCAATATGTTGATGATAACAGCTACAGTATATCACTCCATCTCTGGCTGACCAAATGTTGCCATGGAGATTTTGTCCCTGTGTTCCTGGGAGAAACAGGCTTTGGTCAACTGTAGCAAGACTAAGTGGCTTTTGCTTTTAGGGGTCCCACGGATCAACAGTATTCAGTCTTTAATCCCAAAGATGCTTTTTTCACGAAGCAACTGAACTTTCTTGGTATTTTTTTAAGACGTTTTGCTTCTCATCTAAGAAGCTTCTTCAGCTCTGACTGGATGGTGAGGAATGGAAGGATTTATGCAGCTTGGCATTTGCATTCTTTTAGAGAGTCATTAATGCTACCTGGAGGCTTATCTGTGTCTTCAGGATTACCTGAGTAGTACAAATGTGTGTGGAGCCTTCTTAGAATTGTTAAAAGGACTGTGTGGTAGACTAGAGATAGATGATGTTGTATCCCTCCCCCTCTGTTGAGAGAAAGCTATTCAGTTTTGACATAGATGGCCTCTTTGACCCCTCTTTCATAAACATATGGCACAACATAGGGGAACAAACCCATCAGGACAAGAGCCAGCAGTCCATCTGTATTTAAACGGCAAAGGCCACTCTTTCGAAGACAGCAAAGTCCACATTTTGGACAGAAAGGGCCACTGGTTTGAAAGAGGGGTCAAAGAGGCCATCTATGTCAAAACTGAACAGTCTTCTCTCAACAGAGGGGGAGGGATACAACATCATCTATCTCCAGTCTACAACACAGTTCCAAGAAGGCTCCATACACATTTGCACTACTCAGGTGACCCTGAAGACACAGATAAGCCTCCAGGTAGACTAATGACTCTCTAAAACAGTCATGTCAAACTGCCGGCCCACAGGCTGGATCGCATCACTCCGAAACTGCCCCCACCCCATTGCCGGCAATGGGGAAAAAGTTGCAATACATTGTGTGATATCACGTGACGTCACAAATTTGACATGCCTGCTCTAAAAGAATGCAAATGCCCAGCTGCCTGCAAGGAGTATAAATCCTTCCATTCCCCACCATCCAGTCAAAGCTGAAGAAGCTTCTTGGATGAGAAGCGAAATGTCTTCAAAGAAAAATAAGAAAGTCCAGTTGCCTCATGAAAAAAGCATCTTTGGGATAACTATGACCTGGATGTCTGAGAATCTCCATTCAGTCTTTAATTCAGGATAGACCTACCCTGGATAGAACCAGTATGTAATCCTACTGGATTCTCATCTCCTGTTCAAAGTGCAAGTGGGAACCATAATTGAAAGCCCTTTGCACAGCTTTGTGTTGTGTGTCAATTGTGTCCTGGATACATAAAGGACTGCTTTTCTTCAGTTGCCTCTACCCACAGTATTATACAGTATCTGCAAGGAAGAGCATGCTTCAGGTTCAGTCAATTAAAGAATCTCATCTGCCAAGACCCAGAAATGTATCCTTTCAGTCATGGATACTTGAACACCTTACCACTTGAAATTAGAGTGGTCCTACCCTGCATGCCTTCCAGAAAGCACTTAAGACCTGGCATGGCAGTCAGGTAGAAACCTGGTTGGTTACTTTTAATCTGAGGTTTTATTCTTGGCTGTTGTTTCATTTTTATTATATTTTTTATTTATATCTTGTTCTCCACCTAGAGTTGCTTTGGCAAAAGGGGAGGCCGCATAAATCAAAATAAATAAATAAACAGACAAAATTAATACTGGCAATGTTCAGCTTAGAGCAATCCATGGATACGCTGTAAGTATGAGCCGGTTCTCTGGAGGGGCACCCTTGAACTCTGACAATTGCTGGCTATCTATGAAGCTCTGATGAAGCTTTCCCCCCCACACACACACAAAGCTTTAGCCTGCTTTGCTTTATCAAGGATTAAGCTCACTTCAGTTCACTATCTGGCTTTGAAAATGCTTCCAAGTCTCTTCCTTGCCAACTGACTTGCTTTCCTTGTCTTCAAATTCTCCTCATACTCTCCTCAAAAGTAAATTAGCATTTTGTTGGGCAATTGCAGCACACACACACACACACCAAACAATCTTGCAAGTGTTTTGCATTAAATCTCCTTGGATGCAGATAAAAGTGAAGTTGTAATGAACTTTCTGCCAGCCAAGGCTTCTTCACTTCTCCAAGATAAGGAGATTTCAGATTTTGAGAGGGCTTAACTCCTAATGGAAGGCATTCTGGAGACAAGATATATTGTTTCAGTATGTGAGTGTAAGGCTTTTCTTGAATTAGGGTTGATATATTCATATAAAGAATTGTTTGGATACCTCAGACATATACTGTAGAGGTTATTGTTGCTACAAGATCAAGGTGAACATGTAAGATGCATATAAATGGAAAAATCCATCCTCAAGATTTCTGACTTTTTTTTCCTCTGTGAAACAGATATACTTATTCTCAAGAAGATTTTGGATTTTTCTTGTGCTTTTTGGCGATGAGGGGAGACTGTCTTTATGCTTAGTTTATTGTTGCAAGCTGGCAGTATATTCTGATGTTGTAATTTTCTTCTCCCTGTTATGCATCTCTCTGTCAGTATGTAGCCTTCTTGAATACCCATTGTCTGATCTGAAAAGGTCCAGTGGAGTTCCCTCATTATATTTTCTCTTGGAAAATAATTGAAAATGGAATTATACACTGGAAGACATGACAATTCTAAATCCTTCAACTATACAGTAAGTGTGAGAATCCTGCATTCCATCAATAAAACATTTACATTTTTTAAAATTTAAAAGTAATTTTCATCAATTATTGGAGAAAAGAAAAGATGTTTGGCATAGCAGTAATTGATTTCTTGGACACATGTCAACAAATATTATAATAATAATAATAATAATAATAATAATAATAATAATAATAATAATAATAATAATAATAATTGGATGTGGCAGTGCCTGGAGACAGCAGAATAGACGAGAAAGAACTGGAGAAGATAACAAAATACAAAGACCTACAAATAGAAATAGAAAGACCGTGGCAAAGGCAAGCAAGGGTAGTACCAATAGTAATAGGCGCCTTGGGTGCAATCCCAAAACAAGTGGAGCACCACTTGAACACCATTGGCATTGACAAATTCACCATTAGTCAATTGCAAAAGGCGGCCTTACTATGAACTGCTTCCATCCTGCGACGATATCTGTAATACCACCAAACATCCACATCTGCCTATCCCAGGTCCTTGGTAAGGACTCGATAGGTAGACAAAAATGCCAAATCCAGTCTGAACATCTGGCTGACTGTGCGATGATCAATAATGATGATGATGATGATGGTGGTGATGATGATGATGATGATGATAATAATAATAATAATAATAATAATAATAATAATAATAATAATAATAATAATAATAATAATAATAAAGTTGGAAGGGACCTTGGAGTTCATCTAGTCCAACCCCCTGCTCAGGCAGGAAACACTATACCATTTCGGACAAATGGCTGTCCAGTCTCTTCTTAAAAACTTCCAGTGTTGGAGCATTCACCATTTCTGGAGGCAGGTTGTTCCACTAGTTAATTGTTCTAACTGTCAGGAAGTTTCTCCTTAGTTCCTGGTTGCTTTTCTCCTTGATTAGTTTCCATCCATTGCTTCTTGTCCTGCCTTCAGGCGCTTTGGAGAATAGCTTGACTCCCTCTTCTTTGTGGCAACCCCTGAGATATTGGAATACTGCTATCATGTCACCCCTAGTACTTCTCTTCGTTAAACTAGACATATCCAATTCCAGCAACCGTTCCTTATATGTTTTAGCCTCCAGTCCCCTAATCATCTTTGTTGCTCTTCTCTGTACTCTTTCTAGAGTCTCAACATCTCTTTTACATCGTGGTGATCAAAACTGGATGCAGTATTCCAAGTGTGGCCTTAGCAAGGCATTGTAAAGTGGTATTAACACTTCACGTGATCTTGATTCTATCCCTCTGTTAATGCAGCCTAGCACTGTGTTGGCTTTTTTGGCAGCTGCAGCACACTGCTGGCTCATATTTAGGTGATTGTCCACTAGGACTCCGAGATCCCTCTCACAGTTACTACTGTGATCCCTCTCACAGTTATACCATCTATTTCAGTACAAAAAAAATCAGGTTTTATAAGTGCCTTTGGTTTGTTGGTCTAGCACTCTATTATTAATCCAATAATTTTAACGTGATTTGGCCCTCAATACAATAAACAAAACTTCACAGAGAAATCCCCAATATGATAAATAGCTGAGGTTGACCTAAGAGGTTCAAATGATTCATTTAAGGAGCTACTGGTGTATTTAATTATGTACGCTGTACATTTATTAAAAGCATTTTGAATTTCATTCTCCTGAAACCTCCAGTGTTCCTAGGTTATTGGATTAATGGAAGCAATACCCAGGCCCTACAAAAAAAAATATTCTCCCTCAAACTCACACGTACGTCAGAATACTTTAAAACTGAGAAAAGGAGAAAAACCCAAGACTATAAGTAATATTATAAATATTGACTATATTATGGGACATATGCTGCAGATCTATGATTATGAGTGCCTAGCCCAGGGGTAGCCAACCAGTCTTTTATGACTCGTGGACTTCAACTCCCAGAATTCCCGAGCCAGCCATGCTAAGGGGAAAGGGAGAAGTTTTCAAGCTGAGCCATGCTGGCTGAGGAATTCTGGGAGTTGAAGTCCACGAGTCATAAAAGAGCCGAGGTTGCCTTCCCTTGGCCTAGCCTACCAAGATTTCAGTCCAACCCCTTCCCCCAGCTATGCTGCTAGTTACTATTATCTGAGGTACAATATTTATGATGCTCTGGCAGGATTAAAAAAAATGTGTGGTTTTTGATAATGTTTTTATTCTGATATTTATTCTGTTTTCATGGAATATTGCTGTGAGCTATCCAGGATGATCTTGTATAAGATAGGCTGCCGTGTAATTTTTCTAAATGAACCCAGTCTCCTTTATTAAAATTAAGGCCTCTCTTCTGGCCTTTTGGAAATGTATAAAGACCTGGTTCTGCCATCTTGCTTGGGGTCTACAGAAGTGCATACAGCCATGGGGCTGGTTCGCACCCTGAGGGTCCTCCCCAGCCTTTTAATTAACTTTTAATGTTGAATTTTAATCATCTTTGCCTCTTATTTAAATTTTATGTATAGTTTTTATTTTTTAATATTTTACTGGTACACCACCTAGAACCCCTCTGTGAGGGAGATTGGCAGTTTCTCAATTTGATAAATAAAATAAACAAATTATTTCCTTCCTTCCTTCCTTCCTTCCTTCCTTCCTTCCTTCCTTCCTTCCTTCCTTGTCCAGTAATAATGGTTCCCCCAAGGATATTTTGTGGCAGGGGCTCTATGGAATTAAGTTGCCCGATGAAACATTTTGTTTAAGTAAAAAAACCCAACAGATTCTACTTGCTGATGTGATGATACGGGGCCCCTCATGAACTAGGTAGTACAGCTTTTCATGCGATGTGCTAGCAATTTAACATTTAAATTGGCCGGGTTCATTTTAAGTCTGCATAGCATGAGGGGGAAAGGCCCTGCACGCAGGAACGTTAAGGCGACAAACAAGTATTTTTACGTGCATGTTCCTTCAGACACTACAGAGCTTGTGGGCTTTTATCTTTTTCTCCTTGAGTTTTCCGTACCAGATAAACCGGTGTTCTTCAAGTAAAATACTTAAATGCAAATCATCTTTTCCAGCTTAGGAAGGGGAGGGGAGGGGAGGGGAGAGGAGAGAGAAGGAAGAAAAAGCCATCGTTGGGCTCCAACCTCACATCCTCCGTCTGAAATTAGCTCCATTGTCAAAAGAAGACAGCTGTATCCTGATTTCAAGACTCCTGCCTTGGAGTCAAGCAGCCTTTCTGAAAATGGTTGTGTTCCTTCAAAACAGCCCCGTAATGGTCCCTCTGCAAACCATTTCCAGAAGCCTCGTGCAAGTAAGATAAAAAAAAAAGGCGCCGTTTCTGATGCACTGCTTTTATGGGCTAGGTCAGAGTGCTCTTTCCATGTGGTTCATTCCCAGTCGAATTCCCCAATAGCCGATCTCCTCGGCTAACAGATGCCCAGCCTCATGTCGGAACCGACTCGAGCCACCGCTGAGATGATATTCCAGCTCCTTTCTTATTGAGCCATTTCCCTAGCAGATGGTGCAATGCTGCAGGCGCACTCCTTCCTGTTAATTACCAGCCTTAGCTACAGATGGAAATGTCAGTCAGCCTCACAGGTCCTGGTTCCTGCCATTGCCTCAGTCCATAGCCCTCTACCTTGGCAAGATGCTGCCAACACACACCATGTGTTTTGTGACTGCTGACTAGGCAGGCAACAAAAAACAACTTACTTCATGAATATTCATGGAGGAATGTTTCGAGTTCTGTTCATCTGCGAGGCTTATAGATCTGCTTAAAGGAGAACTGCTCTTTCCAGAGCTCCAGAAGCCCCATCTTTCAAACTCCGGTGCAGCTCTGTGAGCCAGCTAAAGTACGTTGCTATGGTAACCTATAAAGAGTGATTAAATGTCTGCTATAGAGGGACACCAATTTCTCACTAATATTCTTACCGTTACTTTACATGCCTTTTAATCACACACCCACTGACACACACATGCAGCCACTGCCCTGCAATAACAGACCGATAAGTCACCAAACCAAACTGATGAGGTTGGAAAAAAACAAAACAAAACAAAAAAGATTGATTTTCATCAGCCTCTAAACTACTGGCATTAATTCTTTGTACTTTCTTAGCTTTTTTTTTTTTTTAAAAAAGGTTCAAATAAGCATATTTCAATATAAGATTATATTATTTCTAATTTGTTACTCCCCCCCCCAAAAAAACACCTGTTTCTGGAAGCCATTTTTATTGCACACCCCAATTCCTGATGATGCAGATTGAAGTGACTGGCAGGCCTGTAAGGGAAGGATTTGACCTCTAAACAGGAAGTCATGTCTACTTGCTCCTTCATAGGGTTTGTGTTCAGGACACCATTGTGATGAATGATGAACAGGGACTGCTTTATTTTTGTATATTTTTCATATTTCATATTCAGTATGTTCTGTCATACTGAATTTACCATGATTTAATCATCCATCTCTTCCCAAGGCCTCTACAGATGGTCCTCAATAAAAACCACAATTGGGACCAGAATTTCCATTGCTAAACAAGGTGGTTGCTAATTGAGTCATATCCAATTTTACAGTCTTGTTTTGCCATGGTTGTTAAGTGAATCATGAAGCAAATCTGTCTTTCCCAATTCACTTTACCTGTCAGAAGAAGGCTAAGAAGGTCATGCATAGTGATCACATGATCTTGGGACACTGTAACCATTGTAAACACATGCCTATTGCAAGCACCTAATTTATGATCATGTGACCGTGGGGATGCTGCAATGCTCATAGGCGGGAGGACTAGTTATAATTTTTTTTTCAGTGCCATTGTAACTTTGAACAGTCGCTACATGGATGGTGGTAAGTCAAGGACTGCTTGTGTAGAAATACAAACACTGAATTGGATCTACACATTTGCAGTGGGGGGAAAAGCTCACTGACTGAGCTGAGCAACCTCCTTCCTACCTACAGACCTGAAAGAAGCACTGAATTCAGAGTCAAACACAGGTCACCTTTCTCCTCAGCAAACCTTCCCCATATTATCCTTGGCATAGTAGCCTTTCTAGAGAAAGCAACTGCCCTTGTTAGAACTCCAATCTTATGGTTTTCCAAAGGCCTCCAAATTATAGTGTGTGGTTCACCTGAAATTCAGTTGAGGGTTAGATGGGGACTAAAGATTATAGGATGCCTATTCCTTTGCCAGGGCCTCAAGCGCTGCTTGCTAAACTAAATCAAAATACAATCTCTCTTTAGCTATGTGCAGTCAGTTTAACTTGCCTTAGGGTAATGCTTAAAATGTAGACCGACTTCAGGTGCACCTGAAAGTGGTGGAAACAAAGAACTATCATCTTCAAATTTTCAGCTTTCAGTAAAAGGAGAGGTCCCCCCCCTAGAAGTGGAACAAAAAAGTCACTCTTTTTAGCATTAGTAAGCCCATTTGGAAATTTGAGAATATATTGTATCCAAGTTCCTTCTCATGGGGAACATGATGAGTTACAAAAGTCTGATTTATTCAAATGTTACCTGAACACACTCCCTAGTCTTGTTCCTGAAGAGATGTTCCCTCCTGTTCCTTGTTACTTGTATTCTTTCTAGATATATGGGTGCAGTTTCAAGTGATGTATAGAGTTGCAATCCCCATCACTTTATATTCTTAAAATATCTCTAGGGCCATTTGTGGACTGAGATATTCTGTGACATAAAGATAGGCTGGTGCTTTGCTTTGCTGAATGTTTCTGTTCTACATTCACTTTTATTTAAATATATTTTAAATGTAAAAAATCAAGAAGAGTAAATACTGTATATGTGGATACATGGACACCTGTTGGAGACTCTGGCAAGGTTAATTCCTTCCTTCCTTCCTTCCTTCCTTCCTTCCTTCCTCCCTCCCTCCCTCCCTCCCTCCCTCCCTCCCTTCTCGAAATAAACAATGTAATACTCACCAACATACAGAATTTAGCAAAAGATATTTGTTTCAGGTTTTTGTTTAAGTCCTTGTGGAAAGTGATTGCTCTCATAGAAAATAGTTTAGAAATCCAAGAATATGTTGCAGTTGTGACAGAGACAAATTGTTGAAACAGATACAAGAGATTGTAATATTTTTACTTTTAAAAAGGTGGGTTTTTTTTTCTCTAAACATTTAAAAATTTATCCTGCCACTACATATAAATAAAGCCCATAGTTGTTTTCTAGAAGTAACAAAATACAAGATAGAAACTGATGGAAATTTTGATTTATGCCAATTGTAAGGTAATGCAGTATTGTTATGCCCATTTGCAGGAGTGAGGTAGGAATTGAATACAGTATAATAAACCAACAAAATAATCCTGTTTTTCCTTATCCAATCTTTATGTTATTTTGCTTTATTTTTATTTTAAGGGAAATATAGCAGGAGTGGCACTGAGGCTGATTATACTAGCAGTGAGATATATTTAGTACTAGAGCTGGTTTTTGATGGTACATATAGTATACAACATTAAGCAAGATTGCAGGGTTTTGTTTCCATTGCCTCCTGGGTGGGACTTCTCATTCTCTCTTCGAACCTTTCCAGATGGGATTCCAATCCAGTGATTGGTGGAAATGGATTGAGACTCTCTCAGCAGTAATAGTCAATACCATCATCCCTATGTTGTTACCATCGCCCTTGTGATAATTGCTTCTGCATGGCACCTACCGGTATTCACTTTTTGAAATGCACTGGCTAAGGTGATTTTTTTTGTCTGGAGATATGAAGATTTCTTAGCTATTTCATCATCTTAAAATGGTCTGTTTACTAAAACTCAAAAAGAAATTCTGTTTTCATTGTTATGTTGCTGGATTGTATGGAATGAACTAAGAGCTCAACAATGCTTGGAAGAATTTTTAACTTCTTTAATTTTCTGCACTCCTATTTCTTCTACAGTTATGGACCCACTTCTTGCTGAAAAGAGAAGCTGATTAGATCCAAGTATTCCCTCTGGCTGCAGTTGCTTCTCTTCATGATCTTAACCTGAATTTATCATCAGGAAAGCCAAAGACAAGCCTAGATATACTGGGACAAATTTTCCATATTGACGATATCTGACTCTGTGCTGAAAGATAAATTCATGTGGACATTAACTAGAAGGAGCAAAAGAAGAGAGTAGCACAGCAGACCACTAAGTAAAATCTTAGGGTTCAATCTCTCTTTGCTCCACTGACTAGGACTGTCTCCAAAGGAAGGAGGAGAACTGGTCTCCAAGGTTTCAGGAACCCAAGTCCATTAGGCTCCTGGGACAGACTGACTGAATTATGAGATCTTTGTACAATTTTATGAAGCTCTGTTAGACTTCTTTTCCTTCTTTTTCCTAAGATAAAAACCTCCCAAATTGTCTTCATAGAAGACTAATAGCCCTGTATATAATCAGGAAAATTTCAAAATGTCCATGATATAACTAATTATAGTAACAAAAATAATGAACATTTTTGGTAAATTGATTGGTTTTTCAGTTTAAAATCTAAATAAAGTTATTTCTAGATTCAAAGCTGTGCACTTCAAGAAGTTTGGTTGTAAAGATTCAGAGCCATCTTCCCATGTCTAATACTATTTATTTTTGCTTACTTTTGTTTCAGTATTCACCTCCTTCCCTATTTCTTTCATGGAACAACTATCTTATTTTAAAAAATAAAAATAATAAAATGAACCATAACAACATATCACCTATGCCTATGCAAGCTTATCATATAAAAATACATAGTGGGGACATGCATTTTGATCTTTTTAGTAGGGGAGAATGTAGAGCTACTGTAAAAATGTTTATAAATCTTAATTCTTTTACATTATCATTGGGTGGATCATCCACAAATCATTTTCCCTTTTCATAGACTTATGCTGCAACCAACTAGGTGAATACCTAGTTATTTTTGTTATTTTTAAAATGCTATGGAATAAAATGATGCAAATATGGATAGAAGTCTTCAACAATTAAGGCTGAAATCCAGTAATATATATCTGAGAATGATCATAGTGAACTCTGTAAGATCTATATGCAACAGAACTTGTTTTTTTCAACAATATTCTACTCTTTATTCACAATAATGATTAAAACATTGTTGGGGAGGTTGAGTCATTGGCCTTTCCTATTTATAAAATGTTGCACTTTTGAGTGCTCTAAAAAGGCACATTTGATAGAAAAAATAGCAAAAACCAGAGGCACATTTATTATGTAGTGTGCTCTTATTTTACTAAATGCAAGTGAGAATCTTAATCTAAAATGTAAATTGGGTTAAGGAGAAGAGTTCTCAACAGAAGACACCTAGAGATTGCTGGAGGAAGTGTGATCTCATCCCTGATCTCTCTTGCAATCTTTGCATATGTATTGATTGACTGTGGTTGTGTAGCATCACAAGAAATCTTGTTCTCCTTTGAAAGTTAGATTTTAAACTTAAGCGGCACCTGTATCTGATCTGCACTGTAGTAAATCCAGGGTGAAAAAAATATGCATTACTGTACTAAATCTGTTGGCGTACACAGCAGAATGGAAGGTGAACTAAACCTGTTTAATTTGATAACCTAAGACAGTTGTGGCGAACCTATGGTACGCGTGCCCTAGGCGGCACTCAGAGCCCTCTCTGTGGGCACGTGTGCCATGCCCCGGAGATGGTGAGGGACTGGCCCCCACCGCCCTGGCTCCGCCCAGCCAGTCTGCCATGACCGGCGTGGCCACGCCCACCCGGCACCCGGTGATAAATAAGTGGGTTTTGGGTTGCAGTTTGGGCACTGGGTCTCTAAAAGGTTCGCCATCACTGACCTAAGATCTTATTAGCACTGCTCTTTTGGATAGATGAGAGGAGTTCAATTGTGTAATTCAGGGGTAGTCAACCTTGGCTCTTTTATGACTCGTGGACTTCAACTCCCAGAATTCCTGAGCCAGCTGTGCTGGCTCAGGAATTCTGGGAGTTGAAGTCCACGAGTCATAAAAGAGCCAAGGTTGACTACCCCTGTAATTGCTCGAATTCTCTAACAAGTTTGATTCCACTGAAGAAGCTTCCTGGAGGAGAAGCGAAACATTTTCAAGGAAAAAACCCAAGAAAGTCCAGTTGCCTTTGGAGAAGCACCTTTGGGACAACCATGACCTGGATGATTCAGAATCTCCATAGACATTTAGCAAGTTTAATTCCAGTTAAAAAGTATTACTTTGTTAAAGGCTTGGTAGAATTATTCTTCTCTTTATTTATAAAGAGATAAAAGGGGAAGAAAAAATATATATTCAATTAGTTTTCACGCTGAAAAATCTGTCTTTTGCTTTATAGCTCTTTTAAAACTCTGAAAAGCTTTGGGGCAAAGTGTTCATTAACGCCCCCATTTGCTTCTTGTTGTATTTTTTAAAAATTTTAACTTGGTGGGGGTGAATGGTATATTAGTCTGTAGACTTTGATTGCATGAATATGCAAGAATATTCAGTATTAGCAGCGTTGACAATGATCCCAAGTACTGAAAAGCTTCCCTTACAGCCCACCAAATCTATTCCAAAAGTTTGGATCTTGTCTTGAAATAATTTTTGGGAGAGTATGGGGCCCTTTATGAGAATCATGAAAATCTCAAGACATTTCACCCAGAGATTAAATTGCTAATAATGATTACAAACTGGCCGATGCAAAGTTTTAAAAATGCATTTTAACTGCACTATGTTTTGTTCAAATCACCTCATTGAGGAAGATTCACAAACCGATGTAGACTTGGTTTGTAGCAATGAATCAAATTGGAGGCTTTAATGTTATATACTCTTGAAGAACTTCTCTAATTTGATGGCTGCTATTGGGTATGGCAAAAAATCAATCATGTTGCAATTTGTATGATGTAGAATAATATGATGGTCTCCCTGACTGTGATATAAGCACCCAGACAGTGAGATTTACCTCTTAGGTTCTCTGCCTTTCACAGCAGTTTTGGGGGTGGCAGGGATATCATTCACTTGTTGTTTTTTCAGCAGTTAAATTTCTTAAAGTAGCTAGCCACAAGCCTAAGTTTTTGCCTGCCTTCTGCTGATGGAACGTTATACTTTTATTATAATGCCTTAATGTGAATCAATGGTGTGAACTCCATCTGGGATACTGTGTGCAGTTCTGGTTGCCACATTTCAAGAAGGATATAGTGGAGCTAGAGAAATTCAGAGCAACTAATGTTATCAAAGGTCTAGAGCAACTTTGCTTTGAGAAAAGGTTGCTACATTTTGGGCTTTTTAGTTTAGAAAGGCAAATGAGATGGGACATCCTTGAGATGTATAAAATTATGCATTGCGTGCATAAAGTGGACAACGAGAAGCTACTTTCTCCTTCCCATAATATTAGAACCCAATTAAATTCAATCCTGGAAGAACCAGGACAAGGAAAAGAATTTTTTTTTACACAACATACAATTAATTTTTGGAATTTGCTACTTTCAGATGTGGTGCTGGTGACCAGCTTGGCTGACTTCAAAAAAGTATTGGACCAATTCATCAAAGTCAGAGGATCAATGCCTGTTAACCTGGATGGCAGATTCACTACCTCTGAAGGCCATCTGCTGGGAGACAAGTGGTCTTCCTATGGCAGTTGATTAGCCACTGGAGAACACACTGCTAGATGAGGTGGTTCAGGGTCCATCTCATCCAGCAAGACACTGTTTATGTTCTATGCTGATCCTGCCAATTTAGTCCAGTCTTTCTGCGAACCTCCATTTAAACTGGATCAAAGCTGATTCACCTAGGTTTGAAAATAAGTACAGGTAGTCCTCGACTTACGACCAGAATTGAGCCCAATTTTTCCATTGTTAACTGAGACATTTGTTAACATTTTATGTTTTTTTTTTGCTTCAGTTGTTAAGTGAATCTGTTTGATAAGTTAGTCACCCTGTTGTTAAGTGAATCTGCTTTCCCCACTGACTTTGTTCATCAGAAGATCGCAAAAGGTGATCACATGACCTTCAGACTCTACAAATGTCATAAAGATGAACCAGTTGCCAAGCATCTGAATTTTGATCATGTGATCATAGAGATGCTGAAAAGGTTGTAACTGTGAAAAACAATCACAAATCACCTTTTTTTTAGTGCCATTGAAACTTTGAACAGTCAGTAAATGAACTATTGTAAGTCGAGGACTATCTGTATCAGAATTGCATCACACTCTATTTCTCAATTATTTTGTGTTTGCTATAATTTTTTTAGATGAAATGGACAGCTTTCTCATCTTGCAGTTATGATTGGCATCATTACTATTTGCCCTCCTTCCTCCTCCCAGGAATGCCAACAGGGCATATAGGGAGCATTTTCCCATCTGAAAAGTAATGGAGTTCATAGGTAAATCACATCACAAAAGAAGGCCTCTTTCTTAGAGTAATGAAACAAGACTTTATTTCCCATGACCATATTGTTTCTGCTTAGGTGATTGGAAGCTTTATTATTTCAGAATTATAGCAGAGATAAAGCTTCTTTATTTGAAATGAAATAATGGCTGAGTTTATATAACATACTAAGCCAACTCTAAGTGAGCCTCATTATGACTGAGCATATTTTGCAAATGTTTTTGAAAATGAAGCCAGCTATATACCAAAGATCCTTGATATGATAGGGAATTTTATGTAATCAAAATTATCTATTATGGACAGAACATTTTGTTGATTTTACCTTACTGTTTGGCCTCTTCTTCCAAAGAATCACCATTAGAAAAATCTATTAAAGTAGATTGCCACCCCCAAACTCCTAGGCTTGCCCAGTGGAATTCCCAATCATTCTGCTATGGATTCCTTCCTTCAGCCCATGTCCACAAAAAGGAATAAGAAAAATTGCTTTGAATTTTTCTTGTTCAAATCCAGACCTAAGCATATATTTTTTAAAAACTAGAAAACACAACAGTAGCACCGTAACTCCGCAGTTTTACTCTCAGAGGTTATGCTATTTTTTTTTAAAAAAAATGATTATCTCTAAAATTACTTTCTATCATTTTTCTTTTGTGAATCTACAAAAGACCTCTGAGTACAATCAACTATTGGGCCTAAAGAATTGCATTCAACCAGGGGCAGGAATTCTGTGCACCCCACTTCTGAGTTGCTGGCTTTCAATTCCCATCAGCCCCACCCAGCTTAAGTTATCAGGGATGAAAAGGATAGCCAAACAACTTCAGAAGATAAAGGAGAATATTTGTAGGTCAGGGTTGAAATGTTATTGTTTCATTACCCAAACTAGGTAACGTCATCAGTGCACTGATGACGTTACCTAGTTTGGTAATGAAAGGTCTGCAAGAAAACAACCAAGCTCAGAGAGCACCAAGGACCCCTAAACTTCAGAAGATTCAGAGATTCCCCCAACTTGACACCAGATAATGGATAGAGAATAAGTGGCCCTGCTGTTTTTATAAAACAATAACTCCAAGCAGTCTTAGCCAGTATGGCCAATACTGAGGTCTGCTAAAATAGCTACAACAAGAAGACACAAATCCCCCATCCGATTAAGTATGGATATATTTTATTTGTTCACTTGGAATGTTACTATTATATCCTGCATGCCCTTGATTGCTATTTAGAAAATAAAAAATATGCCTGAATTAGCCTTGAACATCTACTTTTGTGTGTGTGAATGAGTGAGTAAGAGACAGAAAGAGATGGAATGATGAAGACAGACCCATCATCTGTTGACTTGGTGCATGTTTACTTAATTGTCATCCCCCGCCTGGGGAAGTGGCACTTTCAAATGCATCCTCAACCTTCTTTGGTTGACCCCTAGCATGGGCCCACAGTTAGTCTCACTGAAACCCCATTGTTAACAACAAGGTTTTCTTTTGACAATGATTCATGAAAACATCTTGGCAGAGAGAGGAGAAGGGGGAAAGGGTTATTGAAAATTGGGAGAGAAAAAATGACTCTCTGCTACTGATAAAGTGCTGGCTCTTCTTTGTCGTTAATTAGCAGCTGTTGCTTCCCTCAAGTAGTGCAAATTATTCTGCTGAAGGAACAAAGCCTCAAATGAGGAAGTCGCTCAATTTGTTTACATGCTGCGCTAGACAAAAGCATTTTACCTAATTTCATGTGCTGCGGGTTCATTGATGTCACTGGGTCTGGGGTCTTTCAGAGAACAGTCAAACGTTCATCAACATAACAAAGTTCAGTGTTAAAATATCTGAAGTTGTGAAAAGAACAAACAAATAATATAATAATTCCCCCATTTAAAAAAATATATATTTCAGAAAGACAGCAAGGGAGGGGAAAGGGAACAGCAATGCAAAAAATGAAAAGCAGAACAATGTCCCCACTTACACTAGCTGTTCTTTTAGTCAGAGTGAAGTCCTTTTTCTCCCCAATTAAAATTAGACATCTTTGATCACACCGAGCGCTGTGCCCTCAAGCTGCTCCTAGGCGGTGCTCCTGCTGGCAACTTGGAAGGTAATCAATCCGGACTGTAGGCTATCACATCTTCCCATTGGACAGTTCTGCTGCTGCTATGCCCACCCATATTTTTTTTTTCAGAAAACCAATTAATAATCACTTTCCTTCCCGTGGACTAATTTCCCCAGACATGGAGACCAGAATATGTGTGTGTATATATCCCCCCCATACACACACACACACACACACACACACAAAATTCAATTTACACCTACCAAGTTGAAATTTGTATGTCAGGTACAACTGGCTTTAAAATAAAAAAAAATAACTTTCTTGCATTTTCCCCCTTTTTCTGAATAGTATCTCCTGAATACAGGTAGTCCTCGACTTACAACAGTTTGTTTAGTGACCGTTCGAAGTTAGAACGGCACTGAAACAAGTGTGATGTTTTTCACACTTATGACCGTTGCAGCATCCCTGTGGTCACGTGATTTACATTTGGATGTTTGACAACTGGTTCATATTTATGACGGTTGCAGTGTCCCAGGGTCTCGTGATCCACCTTTTGCGACCTTCTGACAAGCAAAGTCCAATGGGGAAGCCAGATTCGCTTAACAACCGTGTCACTAATTTAGCAACTGCAGTGGTTCACTTAACAAATGTGGCAAGAAAAGTTGTAAAATGGGACAAAACTCACTTAGCAAAATTGCTCACTTAGCAACATAAATTTGGGGCTCAATTGTGGTCGTAAGTGGAGGACTACCTGTTTTCCATTTCAACCTGTACCTTTCCAGCATAATGGCTATGATACTTGCCTTACTGAAGAATGTCCCTGATTTGAGATTTTGAAAAACTATTTTTCTTTGAAACTGTAACTTTCCTTGTCAGGCTACTTGCTTATCTAACTTGTGAGTGTCATGGTGAAATGATGTACCAGTGGATTTAATTTAAAAAAAAAAAAGCCCAGGGAAAAAAACCCAAAAAGGTGACTCAGGAAAAGACAAATATCAATTAAAGAAATCTGACAAGTTTCAAATTTACATGTAAGATCATTCTGACCATGACAATATTACATTATAACTTAACCAGCATGAACCAATGAAAAAAAAAAACATAACAGATTCAGCAGCAAGTTTTATTCAGGAAAAACGGTAGTAAGAGGGTATTTCTGCCTCTGCAAAGTAGTCAGTTGAAAGGTAGGGATTAGGCTGGGGGGAAATAAAGCACAGCTGGCAAATTGGGCAACAGGGCTTCGGGTGACAAGCAAGAAAACACTGGTTCCAGATTAGAACAGAAAAATGCAAGTAGAAGTTGCATTCATGGTTGGCAGAGAGCTAATACAATTCCTGCCCTCCAAAAGTAGTATGGGTAAGACCAAGAAAAATTCAGATTACTATAAGGCACAGATGCTATTGGGAAACCTGAAATACAGTGGTGGGATTCAGCCAGTTCGTACCACTTTGGCAGAACCGGTGCCTAATTTTTTGTTGCCCAGGCCCAGAATGGACTTCCAGAAGTAGCATCCACACAGAGAACCGGTTGTTCACATATTTGAATCCCACCACTGCTGAAATACCAGGCTAGGAATGGATTTTCATGGAGAAAATGTATCTAGATGGAATAAAAAGTGACTTGATGGCACATAATCAAAGAGTGAATTTGCTCAGTCACTCTCTTTCAGGCCATTTCCACCACACAGGACTGCCATTGTTGAGAAAAACTAGAGAAAATGCTATGCATATTGGCACAACCACTGCTTTTTTTCTAAAAAGAAAAAAAAAAAGGTGCCGGAACTCACACACATCATACAACCCGCCTTGCCTACCCTATAAGGTTCCATCCAAAAAAGATGCCAGAACTCCGTTCTGGGCGTTCTATGAGAAAAAAAGCCCTGGGCATAACCATCTACATACATATATACATACATACATACATACATACATACATACATACATACATACATACATGGTATAAATTTATTAGAAAACCCTCCAAAATAAAGGGGTAAAGTTTCTCTTTTGAAGATCAAGCTACCCAGATTTGTTTGAGCGGGGAGTCTATAAATAAAATAAATATATGATCAATTCTATGTATTATATGCACAAAGGCTATGTTATACCAGAAGGAAGGAAAGAAGGAAGGAAGGAAGGAAGGAAGGAAGGAAGGAAGGAAGGAAGGAAGGAAGGAAGGAAGGAAGGAAGGAAGGAAGGAAGGAAGGAAATGATAGGGAGGGAGGGAGGGAAGAAGGAAGTTTGGCTACAGACCCAGATTTGAAACTTATAATGGTCAGCTTTATTATAGTAGGATTAAAATTGCTCTGTCCCCAGAGCATTTGCTGCTTGGCAGGACAGGGTTAATTTCTTTGTTTAGCTAGCTTATAAGTATGTTTACCAATCTTGACCTTAACTGGCCAAAGAAGGTGCAGCATGTTTCCTTCACAAGGAGGTGTTCAGGGATTATTACTTACTTACCCTTTCTTGTCTCATCACTTGCTGTTACAAGCATTGATGGGAAAGAGAAGGCAATTGAGGTCATTCCAGCCTGCGTTCACAGTTTTTCAGCTGCAATCTTGACCCATCTGGGGGTATTGCAGGTGAGCAGCGTATCCTTACACATCTTTAGGCAATCTAGGCCGTGTGTGTGTGTGTGTGTGTGTGTGTGTGTGTGTNTCTCTCTCTCTCTCTCTCTCTCTCTCTCTCTCTCTCTCTCTCTCTCTCTCTCTCTGTGTGTGTGTGTGTGTGGCCTAGACTCTCTCTCTGTGTGTGTGTGTGTGTGGCCTAGACTCTCTCTCTCTGTGTGTGTGTGTGTGGCCTAGACTGTAAGTAGGCCACGTTATAGTTAGGAGGACATGGTCTCCTTTATGGACCATGGCTGCTAGTTATTATGCATTCATGTTGAAATCATATGCCATTGTTTATTTTCTTCTAGTTTTACCAGATCTTGCAGTGTTGAATAAAGTTTAGATGGTGAAATACTGTCTCCTTTATTGAATGGCAAGAAAGGTTAACTGCCTGGATAGCCTTCCATAGAGCCACAGAGTTATGGATCAGCAAGTCCAGGACAATAATCATGGATGTTTCATGTACTTCCAATACTATTCTAGTACTATTCACCACTATACCTTTCTGGGACATCAGACTACATTTAAAATTTGAGGACCACTTCTTTAATATTTTTCACCTATCTGCTGGAGAATTTGCAGAGGGAACTATAAAAAGTGATGCAGTTCTATAATATGAAAATTGCCTAGCGGAATTCAATATAAAAGGTTTCACATTATGCCCCATATCTTACAGGGTTTATGTGCAATGATCGGAACAGGCTATCGGGTGTTGTAGAATGAAAAGATAACATAATACTGTATACTCATTAAATTATACTGTATTTCATTTGCAAAAAAAAAAAGTCCAATATGGCAACTTGCCGCCTGTTTACAATAAACTCTTGTAGTGACAGAAATAACTTTCTGAGTAGGGAAGAATAAAGGAAAAGCAAGACTAACAAGGTTAACTAGAATAAACATACTTATTCATACCATGGCTTTCTTGAAACTGAGAATAAGAGATCTGAAGGGAAAATATAGTACAAAGCAAAGATGAAATAATGGGTGGACCAACTTGAAATAGTAACAATGAAAAGCTGGGAATTAGGAGACAGTGAGAAGACAAGTCTAAACCCTGGAAAGTGTTAAAGATAAGCAAGAGCTGGATTATAAAAAGAGTGGAATCAGGATAGGAATTTGAAAAAGAGTGTTACGCAATCCGAGCAATGGAAGAAATGAATAGGTTTTGGCAGCAGAATTTTGTACAGAAGGTGGTAGGATGTCTGGCAAGCAAAGGCTACAGCAAAGAAATAGTCAAATCTTCATGACATTTCATAAAATCAAGAGTACAGTCTTAAGAACATCCATGTCAAGTTAACTTTACTGAAAAACGTCAATGAAATTAAAAAATAGACTCCCT
>NW_015386735.1:965485-970218 GCF_001527695.2 Protobothrops mucrosquamatus | reverse complement strand
GAGCAATGGAAGAAATGAATAGGTTTTGGCAGCAGAATTTTGTACAGAAGGTGGTAGGATGTCTGGCAAGCAAAGGCTACAGCAAAGAAATAGTCAAATCTTCATGACATTTCATAAAATCAAGAGTACAGTCTTAAGAACATCCATGTCAAGTTAACTTTACTGAAAAACGTCAATGAAATTAAAAAATAGACTCCCTGGAGTTGAGCTGGTCCTAAGAATATCTATGTCAAGTTAACTTTTCTGAGAAAAGTCAATGAAATTAATATGTGGATTCCCTGAGGTTGAGCTAGTGACTTCAAGGACATGACCATGTTGTTTTCTTGGTATCAGTCTGGAAGTGGTTTGCCACTATTTTCTTAAGGGATGGTTTTGTTGATTTTCCAGTCTATTTTACAGCTCTGGAATTTCTAATCGTCTCTCATCCAAGTGCTAACCAGATCCAACTCTGTCAGCTTTTTCAAGAAAGGCCAGCATTGGCTAAATACTAACCCTTTTTATGTCACTAAGGCTTAAGCAAACATGGAAAATAAAAAACATGTTCTCATGATTCATTCTCTAGATCAGGGATATCAAACTGCCGGCCCACGGGCCGGATGCATCATAGCGAAACTGTGCCTACCCCATTGCTGGCAATGGCAAAAAAGTCGTGATATGTTGCGACACGTCATGTGACATTGCAAGTTTGACACCCCTGCTCTAGATGATCAATGACTGATTCTGCCATATATTTAAAAAAAATGTTAGGCGAGAGAGAATGGATGAAACACCAATTGTGTTCCTAGGAGGTTGGGTGTTGTTGTTGTTGTTGTTGTTGTTTTTACACAAATACTCTGCTTCTCATTTTGTATTAAGAACTATCAGGATGAGAGTTGTTGGGGAAATATCATTTGGAAACTGCTGCTTAATAAAATAAACACAAAATTAATTTCACAAGAGGCTCTTTCTGTGAAACGCTGCCTCTTTCGCTGCAGTGCTGGTGATAAGTATTCTTTTAACATGGAAATTACCACTGTAAAACTGCCAGTGTGTGATCTCAGATCACTCTTTTGGCTTTGAAATCGAAGCCTAATAGATACCCTGCCAAGTTCTTCGATAACACAATCCAAGAAAACGTAGCTCCTGTTTCACAAGGGGCTAGGCCTGTATACCTGAATGGGTGGCTTCTGCGAGGAAAAAGGAAGGTGATGCCTTTGCAGATTTGATCGTTTGCTGCCCAGCTGTAGCACTGTGTATTCAAAGCAATCAAATAAGAATAAAGTGAAGTAAGCAGCTGTATGGGAATTTAGGCACATTTGGAAGAGGCTTCAATTGTGTGTTTATTCCTAAATGCAGTGTGAGTGCAGTGTGACTAATTACACCGCAGAGGAAAGCAGAAGCTCTCAAGTTAAAGTATTTGGATAATCAAGTTTACTGCGGGAAAAGTGCGTCGGCATTAAATAAGTCAAAACACAACGCATCAGATTTGGAATGGCTCCATTGGTACTGCGAGTCAGAGAAAGGCAGCTGAAATGATATGAGTCTCATTTGTCTAACTAGAAGAACTACCAGAAAAGATAAACCATCTGCTTCAACTAACTCAACGCCACTTGAAAATGATAATTCTGCAGAAATGGAATGAGACAGTTTCATCCCTTGATCCTTATTTTCCCGTTTTACTGATCAGGTAGCCTGTTGCTAAGCTTCCTAAGGAAACCAGGGCTCTTTCTGAGATCTTAATAGATGGGAACTTACTGGTACTCAAAGAAAAAGCATTCTGCTTTCTTACTTGATTTATGGTTTTGCTTAAACATGATTCAATAGCTCATCTGTTTATGCTGGACAGAATATGAAATATTAAACTCACAAACAAAACAATTAGAAACAAGGACTGATAGTTATATTTTCCCAGGGATTTACCACGGAAATACAATGCAAAACAAAACAAAAAAACTACAGGGGAGCAGGAAAAGTAATTTGAATCAAACACTGAAATTGCCTTTAACATATATAAACCACTCCATTTTCGTTGTCTCTAGGTGAATAATTACATAGATCTATATTGGTTTCATTCCTAAACACTCAAGTGAAATTTTAACCTCTGACCTCATTTATCCTGGTGTTGCCCTTCAGATAGCTATTCGCAAACCTTCTTAAGATCAGAAGATATATGACGGTGGGGGGGGGGTGGCTAGTGGTAAAGATGCATATCCTTTGCCATGTGATGACACCTCAGAGTTCATCAAAACATGCCAAATATTTTTAGATGTATTTCTAAAAATATGGAAAGTCTAGGTAGAGAGAGTTCTAAATTATGGGAAATACATCTCTTATGAACTGTAAATTCAAACTTGTCACTGTTTAGTTGATATAAAAGAATGGACTAACTAAGAGAACATGAAGCAAGGAGAACAGAGGAAATTTGGCCTAGATAAATCGATCAATCAGAATAGAGCTCGAAGGGACCTTGGAGGTCTTCTAGTCCAGCCCCCTGCTCAAGCAGGAGACCCTATACCATTTAAGACAAGTGGTTGTCCAGTCCCTTCTTAAAAACCTCCAGTCATGAAGTACCCACAACTTCTGAAGGCAAGCTGTTCCACTAGTTCAGGGGTCTTCAAACTTGGCTCTTTTATGACTTGTGGACTTCAACTCCCAGAATTCCTCAGCCAAGCATGCTGGCTGAGGCATTCTGGGAATTGAAGTCCACAAGTCATAAAAGGGCCAAGTTCACTAGTTAATCAAAGACTTCTAACTCATTATTGTAGTGGTGTATATATATATTTCCTTTTATCATATCATCTCTGCAAGAAGCATGCTGAGTTCTTCTTGACAGCCTATGGCAGCTACTATATTTTCTTCCATATGTGTCATAGATTGTCAAGCTGGTTCAAGCTATTGAACCAATACAGGTAGACCTCAACTTACAACCATTCATTCAACATCCGTTTGAAGTTACCATGGTACTCGATGGTGGTTATGACCAGTCTTTGGAATTCCCTTTCTGACCAGCACCTCTTGCACATCCTCACTTTATGACTGCATACCTTAGCGACAGAAATTCTGGTCTCAATTGCTGTTGTAAGTTGAGGATGACCTGCATATTGTGGCATATGGCATTTATTTTCCCTGAATTTTTGAGAAGGAAAAATACTTCCGTAGAAATATGACTAGCTTCACAAATAACTTTTCTACAACTTTCTGAAACATCCCACTGAATATTTTCCTGTGCAATAATTCAAAACTTTCATCCCCCTTTTTGCTCTTTGGTGAAGCCTGGTGGCAACAAAGGCACATGTGAGCATCTAAAGAAATGCTGCTATTTTTATTGTGGGTTTTTTTTTCCCACCATAGTCCTGACACCCAATATTTTGCGCTGGGCAAAACTCTAAGGCAGTTCCAGAAGTTGGCTTCACATATTAACATGGAGCTAAATAAGTACTGTCTGTCCTGACCTAGTCAGAGCTACGGATCCAAAAGTAGGCAGGCTCATCCTCTTAGATGAAAGCATTTGGGAAATTCAGCTCAAGACAGACGGCTGTCTTTTGAGTCATCTCCTTTCAAACCCATTCACTCATTTCCTTATCATCCAAGTCAATTTTACGGATGCACTTTTTTGGTTTTGAAAATGTCATACTAGATTTTATTTTTTCTAGGAGGGACATTTGCCATTATAATAATGGCAAATAATACCATGCTAAAAATGGAATTTTCAGTGTGTGCTGGCAAGGGAGGGCCTTATGGTTTCCTTTACTAAAATTAAAGTTCATTTGTAAGCATTGATGCTATATTCATCCTCTACCACCACTAACCCGCGATTTGCAGTAACTGCTACATAGCCTAGGCAGGGAGGGAAAAAAACATGTTGTCAAATGTATCTAAATGTGATTCCAAAGGGCCAGGTGTTCAACTTAAGAGCAGCAGGGGATATATTTTGGGTTGTATTGTTGGTTTTTTAAGACTTCAAAATCAACCCAATTATTATCATAATGGATAAAAAACAATTTCTGAGAAAAACTTTTAGTGAGGGAGCAAAGTACTAAAAAAAAAAGGATAATCCTCTGAATGTAGCATAAGCCACAGATGGCTAGGAAGGTTAAGTGAGGTTCAATACCACAGCATTGCCATATTTTTAATACTTGGAAAATGGAGGCATTGTTTCTCATAGAATTTCCGAGAATCTTTCATCTTTTTCCATATTAGAGAACACATAAAATGAACAGATGGTATGCAAGATTAATGTGGCATGCATGATATGTTCATTGATAGGCTTAAAGCTCAGATAGGGCCAGTAAAAGTTATGGAGACCAGGGCAAATTACATTCTCCCTTCCATATGTGCAATGAAGGAGCATGAAGGAGCACACCTGCCTGACCTCCAACATTATGAAACATTTACTGCATTGACAATATATCTGGAATAGGGATTACAGATTACAGAAGTATAGAGTTGGAAGGGACCTCAGAGGTCTTCTAGTCCAGCCCCCTGCTCAAGCAGGAGACCCTCAACCATCCTGGACAAATAAAAGACCTAGGCCAAATTTATTTATTTATTTATAATTAAACTTATATGCCGCCCTTCTCCCAACAGGACTCAGGGCGGCTCACAGCATATTAAAACGATACAAACACTATCCCCAATAAAAACCAATTAAAAACAAATATTTACCGCTGTGTTACCATTAAAATTCTAATTAAAATTGTCCCTATTTAAAATTCTCCCTAGGCCAGACCCGCTTGCTGAAAAAGCCATGTCTT
>NW_015386735.1:958553-964266 GCF_001527695.2 Protobothrops mucrosquamatus | reverse complement strand
GGATCCGAGCGACTTTGTCATGCAGATACTGCACAAAATCCTCGGCCCTCCCCTCCAGGGGGTCCCCCCCCTCAATTGAAGGAGAGAGCGGGTCACCCTGAAGAGGGCGGCCGGGCAATTATCTGATGACGCAATGAGTGAGGCATAGTAGTTAGTCCTAGCCTCCCTCATCGCCACTAGGTAGGATCTAAGATGTATCCTTACCTGTGTTCGATCGGATTCGGTTCGGCTGGTCCTCCAACTGCTCTCTAGGCGTCTTTTCCGACGTTTCATCTCTCTCAGCCCCTCGGTGAACCAAGGAGCCGGTCGAGATCTACGTCGGGTCAGAGGCCGCAAAGGCACGACTCGGTCCAATGCTGCGGCGGCAGTTGTCAAGGAATCAGTTCCCAGATTTGGATGCAGTTGTCAAGGAATCAGTTCCCAGATTTGGATGCAGAGGAACTAAACCATTCTGGACCACTCATGTTAAATTTTGTTCAATATATCCAATTATACCACAATTATATGAGGATCAGGGGCTTTCTAAGATTTGAAGAAATGTATTATGGGCAGGACAGAAAATAATGATTTTGCTTTCCTATTGTGCATATGGAGAGAATTGTTCAAAGCAGGTCTCTGTTTAATATTCATCTACTTCCTATGCAGGGGAAAAAATCCATTTTTATCTCCTTTATTCACACAATCTATTGATCACCAGGATTCTATGACTGTATTCCCTAACTTGAATTTGCTTCATATGGACAACTACAAAAAATAGTAGAGCTGCACAAAGCTTTGAATGAACAATTTCATTTGACAAAGCTTTGATCTGGTAACCCAACAAAGCAAATCTGTAAATCAAAGTCCAGATCTGCTTTGAAGCAGCCAATCAAATGAGGTGGTGTTGATTTCTCTGCTGCTTATGGGATTGTTGCAGACATACAAATGTTTCACTTCTGCATATGGAAAATGATGGGGAAGATGTGTGGCATGAGGGGCTCTCTGATATGGACGTGACTAGTCCATGAGTTTAATACCCCATTGAACTCTCTGCCTTTCAGAGCACTTTTGGTGAAAAGCCTAACATTCTGCAAAGCACTATGAAGCAGCAGTGCTTTTTTTTCTTTAAAAAAAAAAAGGTGCCAGAATTCACACACGTCATACAACCCACCTTGCCTACCCTATAATGTTCCATCCAAAAGAGGTGCCGGAACTCCGTTCTGGGGGTTCTATGAGGGAAAAAAGCCCTGTGAAGCAGTATACAAGTCTAAGTGCTATTGCTATTTATTTTAATTCTCCTTCTCAGTTCTCAACTTCTTTAATGTGACCAGGTATAAATCCTCTCCCTCCCCCCCTCCCCTCTCTCTCCATTATGGATATGGCTTCAAGACTGGCCTGAGTTTTAGATTCTGTATGAAACAGGCTGCTTTAAGTCTCCTGACAGTTTGAATGGCTGCCAAGCTAACACAGACACTGGCTCCAAAATGTCACTGTTCCAAAACTGGGAACATGGTGCAAGGCAGTTGTTGCCTCTTTCTATGTGGCTTACCCATCTCTGTGGCACTGTATCTCACTATGCCATCCTTTTTCTGCAGCCTTTCTTAATTAACTAACAAGCATAGAGTATTGCCAGCAAACCACAATCCTAACATAACATATTATTGCCAATGATGATGGGGATCCTTTCTTCAAGGGAAGCTTGCCAATCAGCTGTGCCAGTGATCCTGGTATCCCGGAAAACCTGGTGATTAGACAGCAAAACTACACCATCACACAATGGCAAGCCAGTTGTTGTTCCTCAAAGCTTGCCCAGAAGAGGCTATGTTTTACCAATGTGCCCTACCCAGTCTGGCACTCCACTAAAAGCTTTCTTAAGATTGACCAGTTAGCAAAGCCATTCCTTCTGCAATCCCCAAAAACCCAGTGATCGGACATTGCAAAGCAAAAATTTGTGCATCCAGAAAAACTATTAGATTGTTATTCTGTCAACCTTGGTATCTGCTGATATCAGGACTGATAATATGTTGTTTTATGAATTTGTTTATAACTAGACATAGGATATGAGATGAAGTGATAAATGTTTGTAACCTTAGAGGAAGTGAAGAGTCACTTAATTTCTTTATATTTATTGTGATGAAGGTTGGAAGTCATATGTGTGTGTATGTGTGTATTCTCTTTATTCTCTTTCTACTTTTCTCTTCTCTACTTTTCTTTTTCTCTTTCTTTCTATTCTCTTTTCTTTTAGTTTGCATTAGATTTTACTATGATAATAAAAATGCTTAATAAAAATTGTATACAGAAAAGTTATTAGAAAGTTAAGAGTTTCCTTTTCATATAGTTTAGGAAGTTTGTATCTTTATTTGGGAGTTTATATTCTGCATTGATTCAACTAACTTATTCAGCAATTCTTTGCTAGATAATTTGGAGGCTGTTGTGCTATTCTTTTCTCATTCTGGCTTTCAGAATGAGAAAGAATCTAAAAGAGATTCAGAGGGAGGAATATAACCCAAAACCTATTGTGCTAAAAGCCTGAAGGTTTCCAAATGAAACATGCCAGTCTTTGAAGGTCTACCATCCTTGCTATTCCATTCAAGCAAAAGGTGAAGCATTTTGACCTATGGGTTAATCCTTTTCCCAATCAAATCTTGAAGCACTTTGATTCAATTTGTGTTGGCATCAAATCTTGAATCAAAACTTGAACTGAGCCATGCCTTCCTTGGCTCATGAATCTCTAGTATGAATCAAATCCAGGCTAAAAGTTAGTCTACCCCTGGCAAACAAACAAAACAAAAAAAACATTTCCCCTGATTAAATGGAAGATTTCAATAACTAATATGAAGAAGCAAGACTTCATTAGACTATGATTGACAGTTGAACTGGAGCTAAAGAGCTGATCCGAGGAATAAAATATCGGCTGTTAGGTACCAGCTCCTCCGTTTGTTTGTTTTTTTAAAATCACATGTTCCAAAAGTCATTGAAACTTGTATGACTCTACATTATAAAGCTCACCAATCGGCTGTAAATCCCACTGGCAAAAGACAGATTGATCAATGGAGCAACGAGTTCACTCTTTCAATAAGTGTTTCTTCATTAAGGAATCTGCCTGTATCTATAGAGTGAAGTTGCTGAGATGGATAGGATGGCAGAATAATTAGACCAGGGAAAGATGTAAGAAGCAGTGGCTGCATCTTAAAGAAGTTCCTGAATTATGAAATCTTATTTCATTACTAGCCTGAGATTCGTAATATCTCGGCTTCCATTCAGGAGTTCAAGGTGGAGTGAATGGCACCCCCTCTTCCAAGTTCTCGCCCAGCACCGTAACTGCTACCCCATATTGGCTCTCATGCCTGTGAGCTGAAATCCAAAACTTCTTAACCAACACCATTCAGACGAAGTATAACTTTCAGTTTAATTCTTTCCTTATCAGCTATCTAATCCTGAAATAGCGTTTTTAGATCTCTTTTCAAAAAGTTAATATATTGCAAACTATTTTTTTTTTAAAAAAAAGTGGTGGAGAAAAATGCCCACTTACTTTCAAATTATAGAGAACTCTATTGTCTCCATGGGCTGTATTTGCACTTTAAAATATTCGCTCCCCCTCAACCCTACTCCTGGTAACAATGGTGCAGGTGCATTGCCCTTCAGTGTACAATGTATTTATCCTGGAGGCAGGAAGTTCGTTTCACACCTGTTTCTTCTTTCTGTTTGCTCTTGGCCTGGCTAATTTGCTGAATGTCATGATTGGTACAGCTGAAGCTGTCAAAGAGAATTACCACTTTGCAATGTGTGATGGTCTAATTCTGGCAGTTCAGATCTTACAATGATTTGCTTTTTTGTTCATCCTTTTGGTAACAGTTCTTTGTTGTGGGTAAACAATACAGAACATAAACTACGAGTAGTAGCAAAGCAAGGGGTAAAAAAAAAAATAAGAACAATCTGCTTTATCAAACAAATGGTGTTTTGCAAAAGATGCTAGAAAAGATCATAGATTCTGTTCAGCTGATAAGATGATTGCTACAGGGGAAAAGAAGAAGCAATTTTGCCCCTGGAAAATTAAATCTAATGTTTATAACATAATTGAAATTAAGGTGGTTTTTTTAAAAGCCCTCTGAAGTAAGAAGAAAATTGGAAATCTAAATTCCAGACAAGATACCTGTAACTTCCATTCTTTTTCTACTCCCTGATTGCAAACCAGTATATAGGCTTTCCAAAAAAGCTAAAAGCATGAAATTTGCCCAACTAGATATAAATTAATTAAGTGATGAGAAAGCTATCAGGTTGTAAATGGCATGAAGATAGTTTTGCCTTAATTCAGTATACTTCAAGCCAACCTAACTTAACATATTTCAATTTAACCATTCATTTAAAAGTGGTAGTGCAAAGAAGATACATCAGATTGATTTCAAATTTCAGAACTTTCATTGTGGAAGATGGGTGACAAGTTGATAATTTACCCCCCCCCCTTACTTCTCTTAAAGTTGATTGCTAGATTCTTTTGAAGAAATCCATAGTTTGCATAACAATGCAGATTTGGTGAAATTGATTTATTTTTCATTAAAGAAAAGACAATTTGCTTAGGCCATATTTTGAACAGCGTCAAATAAAATCTGAATTTTAAGATGAATTGTAACTGAGGAAAATCCCCCTCAATTTTGATCTCATCATATTTGATATACAAAAAATATTTCAGTATACAAACTAGAAAAGGTTAAAGATCACATTCTTAATTTCAGAAGATATTTGTGTGAAATGTAAGAGATTTATTCACATTAATAGTCTGGAACCAAAATCACCTTTTGTGAAATAATGAAAGAAAGGCGGTAATTATTAGTGTATGATGGAAACACAATTAACTGATAGCAAGTTATTAAAGTAATTAAGGATTAAGTTAATTGTTGTGCACTTATCTATTACTGCAGTTAGTAACACAATGAATACTTTCGATTTGTCTAATAGAATATGGTTATTTTTTTAAACATTCAACATTGTTGAGAATGAACAAATACGAGTCTCCAAAATTCATTTCCTTTTCCTAATGGAAGAAGGTGGAGTTTTTGACAGTTTTAGCAAATCAAGGTGATAGCATTAAATGTATGTGCCTATTACTGCATAATAACAAAGCAGGCAGATCTTCCATTGAACTAAAATGATAACATGGCTTGTCCATGATACAGTTCTTTTACTCCATCTCAGAACCCAATTTAAGACATATGTCAGCATGACCTGAACATATATATGATTCACACCAAATTGTTTTGAGATTTAAAACTGTTATCTGCATATGAGAAAGACTTTGAGAACTGTTTTTTTTTTTAAAGTATCAAGGTAGAGGCGGTCACCCATGACACATCCATTGCTATGGGAGACGGTTGTTCTCCACCATCCCGTCTGTCCACCTAGCAGTTCAAAAGCATGCAAATGCAAGTAGATAAATAGGTGGAAAGGTAACAGCATTCCGTGCACCTCAACATATGCTGGCCACATGACTATGGAAAGGGTCTTCAGGCAAAACTAGCTCCCTTGGCTAAGAAACGGAGATGAGTACTGTCCCCAAGAGTCAGACACAGCTGGACAGGAGAAACCTTTACCTTTTGGGTGCTTTTCATTCTCCCAGTTTACCACTACCTCTATTGGAGGAGTGCAAGGCTCTCACTTGATCACGTGAAGTGTTAATACCACTTTACAATACCTTGGTAAGGCCACACTTGGAATACTGCATCCAGTTTTGGTCACC
>NW_015386735.1:929127-957765 GCF_001527695.2 Protobothrops mucrosquamatus | reverse complement strand
TTTTTAAAAAAGAGATAAAGTGGAACAAGGAGCCTACCGAATACGGGAGGGGGTGTTCACTTAGCCACACTGATGCCTTAGGTTAGCTGAATTTCCTATTCCATCTACAAGACATTGTGGAGAAAATCTATATATGCGGTCGCTAGGTGTCAAAAAGAACTTGATGGCACATAATCAATGAATCTACAAGAGAACCATGACCAATTTATCCTACTCTTTCTTTAAACAGTTATACCTTTAGAATTAAAATAGTTTCAGGAAACAGAGTTTAACATTAAAGTTTAAACTACTAGATTTAAATCCTGTCTTCTTGGCAAGATCTTACTGGTAAGGAAGGAAAACCTCTCTCAAGACTTCCTTGCTTGGCACTGCCATGATGAATAAATAGGGCAGGGAAGGATCATTTGCCTAAATAAGATTTAATTTAATGGCACTTTTTTTTAATCCATTCTACAGTTTCAGAAATTGCCTTGTCTTGTCAGAAATCAATGTAAGTTTAAATGACTTTGATTGTTAATGAAAACTCTATTAGAGTCAACAATTTCCTATATAAGCAGGCTTGACTTTTAAGTTTGAATATCATGCAATCAGCCGTGATTTTGGTGCTGGATTGATGTTTCCATCTCTTTTTTTTCCTTTGATTTTTAACCAGGCTTCTAATTTTTAACATGATGTTATCAGTTGCAGAAGACACGGAGAATAGACTTGAAGGACAGGAGGAAGAGCCATTACAAAGACAATAATCAGACAAGTGCAGTTTGAGTTCATTCCAATTTGAGAAAGGCCTTAGAAAGACCATTCCATAATTCACGGAAATATAAAGTGAGGAAGGGGGGGAAACACATTTAAGCTTGCAGAATTTGGTTGCTATTCTACTAAAATGGTGTGATGTGGCCTTGTTTTTTAAGTCTGGTCTACCCTATGGGGCTGACATCATTCAGTCCAAAATGGTAATATCATACTAGGAATATTTTGGGTCATTGAATTGGAGTAGGGTGTGAATTTGAATAGAAAGAAGAGAAATTTCTCTGTTTTACTTTTTGTTAATCTGCAAAGATTTTGCAGAGAATTTGAATTTAACAATAAAATGTGGGAGGAAGAAAATCTCTTTTATTTATTCAATCTGTCGACTGTAACAAAGAGTCAAACTTCAACACAAATGACAGGTTCACAAATAATGTAATCTATTGATTGCATTTGATTTCACCCACCTTCTCCTTTTCTTTTCTGTCTTTACATTCATCTATATCATCATCTTGTGTTGGTTACAACTATTCTGCCACTACCTCCTTGTGGGCCTTTGCAAATTGTGCAGGAGCTGTCAAATGGACCATTGTGCAAACCCAATGCAATATAATGCAGAGAATGCAAATACTAATGTATTTCATTGACGCAGAGGAGAAACTCTTTTTGAAAGCAAGATGGAGTGTGTGGGGGGGGCACACACATGTTTTATTAAACATGTTCATTATAAAGATATATTCCATTCTTTGGTGAGAATTTAAGAGCCTGGTAATTTTCCTCAATTCAAAAATTCAACGAAAAGGGTTGAATGCAGAAGAGCATGATTTGCACTTTTAATGACATTATATGTAAAGAAAGCCATTACAGTCCTATCCCTCTAAAACACTGGTGTCAAACTCGCCATGTCACATGACGTGTCGCGACGTATCGGGACTTTTTTCGCATTGCCAGAGCTGCCACAGCTCCGCATGAGGCAACCAGCCCGCAGGCCGGCAGTTTGACACCCCTGCTCTAAAATAATGAAATTGTGTATTGAGCAGGATAATCTAAGAGAAGATAGGTGATGTAAAACCATAGCAACAAGAGGAGTGAGCAGTAGGAAATGGATCTCTCCATATTTATCATTTGATCCTTCATAAAATACAAAGTAATCTCTTAATATAGCAATTATCATGATAAATCCACTCTTCCTTGCCTGTTTCATGCTGCCATACATACTGAAGGTACAGCAAACAATATGGAGAAAATAACGCAGGAAGGAGAGTTGTCCTCTCTAAGGATCTATATGTGTAAATGGGATAATTGTTTTACAATAACAAATTAAAAGTTTTGATAAAAGAGAATATTTGAGTTCGGGGCTGAACTGTGGGATCTTTGATGCTCTGGGCACTTGGTTGTTTTCTTGCAGACATTTCATTACCAAATCAGATAACAAAATCAGTGCTAGAGGGGAGCGGGGTTTGCTCTCATTTTATATAATAGTGATTTGTCCTGTCAGTGTTGGTGAGAGTGTTCTTGGTGGTAAACCACTGTTGTCTACTGTTTGATTGTTTGTCTAAGTTTGGTAGTTTCTTGATTTGAGTATTGGTTAGTTCTTGATTGTTGGTCTCGTGTTAATCTTGCTGTTAAACCCTGCTGATTGTGGTGTTGTTTTGTTTTTTATTGCATCTTTTGAAAGGTATGCAAATCTTGTTTATGTTTATGAGTCTATTGATGACCAATTTGTCTGAGTGCCAGGCTTCCAGGAATTCCCTAGTGTTTTTGGAGTTGGCTTAGTCTAGGATGCTCACTGTTTTCCAGTTGAAACTGTGGCTAAGCATGTCCATTTGTTGTGAAATTAGGGAGTTTTCATTATGTCTTCTAATGTTCATGGATGCACTCTGCCAGTCTTGAAAGTTTATAGATATGGCTGCATACTGTTTCATGCTTGAGACTTATGAGGCCTTTGTTTTATTTCCTTGATATATTATGTGTCATCAGATCATTGCTGACTCTTAGCAATCATATAAATAGATTTTTCTCCATGACAATATGCCCCTAATATGAGGGACAGACCATGTTTTGGGTATTCCAATGGTGTACTTATCACTACTGTATCTGAGTTGTCTTATTTGAGGTTTTGGAGATTCAACATCTAATAATTCAAAGAAGAAACCTCTTGCTAATGTTACAAATGCCTCTGGCTCTGATTTCGCTTCCATATTAACCGTGGCTAACCATTAATCTGCAGTGCAAGAAGGATGTCCTAAGTGAAAATGGCCTGCTATATTAAACCCAGTGCAATTTTACTGTAATTGAAGAGTAAAGGATCAATCCTGGAAGTTCCATTATGTTTTGAAACAGCTGCAGTAATCTTAGCTAATTTTTTCACTGAAATTCTGGGACAGTTGCCATATGAAAGAACTGGTAGTTGCTCATCAGCCTAAGGTTGATATAGAATTTACACTTCCCCCTACTTCAAATCCATGATATTCTTTTACCACATCTTCCTCTGGGTAATAAAACCTTTACTTCCTTCCTCACCCACTGGTGATCATTGCAAGTTTACCTTCTCCGCTTACCAGCTTTGAATGGAACCTTGACCCAATCAAAGAATTCTAATTCAGTTTATTAAATTTGTGTAATTTGCCAAGTTTCACTACAAGACCATTCCATCACCAGTGATCTACAACAGAGAGAAGTGGATGCCTCTGATCGGTGACACAAATAAGAATGATATTACTAGGATCCAGTATTTCAGCTACCTGTGCTAGAGTTTTGTGGACATTCTGTGCTATCTCTGCAACAGATGTGATACCAAGACAATGTGCTTTATATTATCACAAGTTCACATGAGTGCAGAATGTGGAGTTGTATCCTGATTCTGGAGACAACTTAAGTTGATAGCCAATTACAGGTAGTCCTCAATTTACAGCCATTCATTTAGTGACTGTTAGAAGTTACAACAGCACCGACTCCCAGTTTGCCATCGTGGCCGTCGTGGATGCTGGAAGGCGAGCTCCATCTTCTGCATTTGGTTTCGTTCCACTGGGGGACTCTGGAATGGGTCGAAAGTTGCCCTGTAGGGGTGACGAGCAAGGAGGGGACCCCCGCTTGATCGCAGGAGGGCGGCAGCCCTTCCGCTCGATCCGGTGCAGCCCTCCAAACCAGCGGAGGAAAGACTGGCCATAGTAATATGGCTCATCACTAGGCTGCAGATAGCCGAAGTCAAACTCATCACCAAGCACTTTTAAAGCAACGCGGATGAAACTGGGTGAGATCCGATCTTCTCTTTATCCTAAGTATTTTCTTTTCCTGTAAAATCTGACCAAAGTATCTTTCCCCCTGGGAGGAGAGAGGGAAGGGAATTTCTATCCCACCCTCTAAGAATAGCGGCGACTGACTACCCAGGGGAATTAAAACACTAAAAGGACAACTCTAATCTAATTGGATTTATATGTTCCTGAAACTTGGGGACCAAAAATTTTCTTATTTTTATTGGAGACTTTTGTTTTTATCTACAAAAAAGAAATAAAATTGGAAAAAGGATTATAAAAATTTTGGACTTAAAAAACTTTAAACGGCATTGGTGACATCTTGTGGTGAAGTTTGGTATTACAACTTGTTATTTCCTAAAAGAGACTTGGCTCAAAGCCCAGACTTTAGATAAGACTCTTTTGACCTTGGTACCACCTGTAGAAACTCAGCTGTAAAGAGAACATCTGGGCGGCATAACTGGCCTATTTGAACTATGAATGTAAACATTTACTGACTTTCAGAGTTATATGTGGGGAATTGCCTTCCTATCTCTTTATTTGAGGAACATTGGTTACTATATGAGATGATGAAATACCTTAGACTATAAAATCTTGCTTGACAAACGACTTCTACTATAAAGACTATCTATAAACACGTGAAAGAGAGGTCTCATACCTAGTTATAAAATTATTTTTAATGTCTGATTTTAAAGTCCTCAACTTAACACATCATTAAAAGAATATGGATGAAGACCAGGAAAAGATTCTTTCCATGTTGAAAGCAATGCATTAAACCATTCTTTCAGCTTGTGATAAAATAAGACCTAACATAAAAGAACAAGATGCCAACTTAGATACACAAACCCAAACTTTGACTACAACCAAAGAACTAACAACACAGAAGATAACAGAAGAAGTGGAACAATTAAATATTAAGACAGAGGACTCAATTGACCAACAAATACAGCTAATGGGAAATCCAGAAAAGAGAGTGACAACACTGAAAATGGAAAAGACTTTCTATGTAAATCAGAAGAAATTTGAGAAAGAAGAAGAACAGATTGAATGGAAGATAAACATATCAGGGCAATCATGGGGAATTGGAATAATAGGGAGACAATTTAATGAATATAAACGGGCTAGTCCTTCCCAAAAATGGCAACTAAACGGTCTCCCTTATTTCAAATAACATATATAATAATAGAGGGAGAGCTATTTGACGATCTAAAAGCACAGATATGGAAGGCTAGTTGTCAAAGGAAGAAAGCCAGAATAAGACTGAAGAAAAATGGGATTTTGATTTATTAGAGAGGATTTCATATTATTAATTAGAGGGTTAAAGGGAGAAGTTGAGATAAGGATAATTTTGGTCATTAGAGTGAAAATATTTGGAAATTAGTTGAAAATAAGGATTTTATCTGTTTAATATTTAAAAATTAGACATAATAATAATAATAATAATAATAATAATAATAATAATAATAATAATAATAATAATGAATATGTTTGATTTATTGATTAACCCAGACAATATATATAATGGTTTTGATCTATTAAAGGAGATATTGTATTATTAAGTAGATGATTTAGTATGGTGGGAAATAGATAACTTTTAGGAAATAGAACAAGACTATTTCAAATAGATAAAATGTGTATTTTGAATATTAGATTTTCTTATGAATTAAGATAAGGGAAATTTTGGTTACCTAAAGCCTGAAAATTATAAATATCAAATGTTAAATTGGAATATTGATGGGAAACTAAAAATTGAGAAAAAATTAATAACAGGATATGGATTGTTTATGAAGATTGAATGTAAAAAGTAATTAAGATATGTATAAGCTAAAAATTGATAAATGTAATAATGGTGTTTCTACTGAGTTGATATAATAAGAACTGTATTAGCTTAAGTACGAGACAGTAGATGTTAAGGAAAAAAGAGAGGAAATATTTGATGTTGTAACTTGAGATTTGTACTAAAGATTTTTATATGTTACCGAACTATTGATTAACCCAGCCACCATATTGCTTTTTAAATACTTAAATGTAAAATTGGAAAATTAATAAAATATTATTTTAAAAAAAGAATTTACAACAGCACTGAAAAAAAGTGACTTTTGACCCATCCTTGCACTTATGACTATTGCAGCATCCCCATGGTCAAGTGATTAAAATCTGGACACCTGACAACCAGCATGTATTTATAATAGTTACAGCATCCCAGGGTCATGTGATTGCTAGTTGCAATTTTCCCGGCTGGTTTTTGATAAGCAGGTTCAATGGGGAAGCCAGATTCACGTAACAATTGTGTGATTCAATTAATTGCAGTGATTTGCTCTACAGACATGACAAAAAATGGTTGTAAAATCATGTACAACTCAATTGACAACCGACTTGTTTAGCAATGGAAATTCTGGTTCCAATGGTGGTCATAAATCAAGGACTATTAGTATGAGATCTAACTTGAAGAATGTTTGGACTCCATTAAGATCCAAGATGGGATGGGTTTGGTCTAGTGGTTAAGGCATCAGGCTATAAACCAAGAGACTGTGAGTTCTAATCCCACCTTAGGTAAAAGCCAGCTGGGCTACTCACAGTCTCTCAGCTCTAGGAAGGAAGCAAGGGCAAAGCACTTCTGAAAAACCTTGCCAATAAAACTGCAGAGACTGCTCCAGGCAGTCTCTGAGAATCAGGCACAGCAAACAAAAAACATCCTCAAAACCTAAGATAATGCAATCCACAACATGATCTTTTCCTTTTATGAATAGCCACCTCTCAACCCATAATATAATCTTCCAGACTGTATTTCTGGACTAACCATGGGTTGAGCCTTCTGTATCCTCAGTGATGTCTAGCTTTTCCAGGCAATTTAATTCTTCTATTATCTTACGCAGATGGAATTGGATGCATCGACGTGGCAAGATAACAGGCTTTATTGATGTATTTATGCAAAATTAACTTGCTAAGTCTTATGCTTCCCAATACTACAGAATGTAGAAGCGATCTTGCAGAAGCTAGCCAGATTATTTATAATGCCAACGCCGCATTAGAGTTGAATAGAAAACTATCAGTGAAAACCAGGAACCATCCTACAGTTGCAACCATGCCATAAATTGTCTGCTAAATATTTAGAGACATTGTATGCCTAAATCTTATGAACATGATGAAGGAATGAAAGTCTGTTAGAATATCAGAATGTTTCTTGTCTATTAATATTTTATGCACTATAGCTCTGCTCCCCATGATAGTCTAACTTTTGCAGTCAGTGCAATAACCCTACCTATGAACAGTGGTGGAACTCAAATGCCTGAACAACTGGTTCTCTTATTCAATGCAGGCCTAGAATGGACTTCTGGAAATGGCATCTGTGCACTTCTAGGCATGGGAGGCCTCCTCCAGTCTTCCGAGGCCTAGAATGAACTTCCGGAAGTGGCATCCACGCACTTCCGGTGGGCCGTTCTAGGCCCAGGAGGCCTCCTCCAGGGCTCCAAGGCCTAGACTGGACTTCTGGAAGCCAGCCAGTTGTCCAAATGCAGCAAAATTTAGCTACCGGTTCTGCCAAACTGGTGCGAACTGGCTGAATCCCACCACTGCCTATGAACCCCCCCAACACCAATCTCCTCTTCAATGATGAAAACTGTAAAGACAAAAATGTGTACTGTGTCTTCATTCCTTTGATAATTTGTCCAGTTTATGCAATTGGCATCTGATATGATATTGGCTCCTCCTCTGGATAAAGTCCAATCCTGTTGATATTACAGTGCCAATTATAATTTGTTCTTTGGATTAAAGTAACAGTTCTGAGAATGAAGGTGAATTGCAATCTACAGATATTGCAGAACAGTTTGGACTTTGCTTGCAAGAAATAGTTATTTTGGGTGGGCAGGTAGGCCTGTGAGATAATGGCTCCCCACAATAAAACAGGATTATTTGTCTTTCTTTCAAGGCAGATGTCTCAAGGAGAATTCTGTTTTAAATTGACCAGACATTACTGTCTCTTCAAGAGCGTGGCGACTGCAGGGTTTTATCAGTTGGGAATGCATTTCATTGGATCAAGTTTGTTCCCAAATTTTCTCAGACACAAATCTGGGTCTTTCCATGTCTGTGTCCCAAGAAGAGTCAATATATGAAATTCTAGGAGTTGAAGTCCACACATCTTAAAGTTGACATGTTTGAAAAACACTGAACTACAGCAGGTGAGGTACACAGCCCTGGTCAGAATCTAGAAAATAATTAGGAACATGTGCAAATCACTTTCAATTGAACAGGGAGGCATGTCAGGTTCTGAAGGAAAACACAGAGACCCAGTGGATTGAAAGTGCCAGCAAAATGTTACTTGCAAAGCCCCCTAACTAAAAAAATAAGATGAATTGAAATAAAGAATAACTGAGCATCTAGAACAGCACAGAAACAATAGAATAACGTTGCCTACATTGAAGCTTGTTCCAAAGAGTCAACTAGCACAAGTATTAAAAGATGCAATCCCTATGATAATACAATATTACGGCACCACCAATATAAGCTACAGTATGTAAAGATAAGACTGCCATACATCAAAAATATCTCAGAAACCGCCAACAGATTAGTATATCCAGATGTCATCACTGTAGCACATAAACAAACCAAAGCCCCACAAAGCCATCTTAAGTAAACCCAAAGACCCAAGTAGTTCAAGAAGAAAAAATAGAAATCATCTGCAACGTACAGTGCAAAGACTCTAATGGTCACTAGGTAAGACAGACAGGTAGAAGACTAGCAAAGGGCATCTTGACCACCAATTAGCAGTCAAAAGACAGGATGAAAACTCCTTAATCTCACAACATATGGACAGACTTAACCATAGTTTCAATTGAGAAATTATGAGCATCCTTAAATCAAGCTAAACCCCAAAATACTAAACAATTCCAGGAAACTTGACATTCAGACAAATCCACCATCAACAGGTACATAAACCACATTTATACACATTTAAAAGAGAAAATAAAACAAGTAAAAACTAAACAAAAAGGTCAGAATATTTTCAAGCAATCGTCACCCAGATAAGCAGATAGCACCAGGAGCAACACCAGACAAATAATCAAGCAGTAAACAACAACCTAATCAAGGACCTACCAAGAAGAAAACAACACCCTCACCAACACTGACAGGCAAGTTCCTGTATAGCAACAGAAAGAAAACTCCCCTCTAACACTGAAGATGTTATATAATCTGGTAATGAAGCATCTATAAGAATTTTGGGGGAAAATATTTTGCCACTTCTTTTGGCGGTGCCATGTAGTTGATTCCCTGTCTAATAAAGGATGAGAGCCAGGTTCCTGGTGGCGTTTTCCATTATCTATAATAGTCATAGCCAAAGCAAGGAGTAATGATTTTAGCATCTGTATTCATTTCTTTCAGTAGTATATATGTGTAGTGGGTGTAGGGTGAGCTGAAGAGACAATACAGGGAGATGCCTAGGGGAGAAGTCAGGAGAGGGCAGGGAGGAGTTGAGTCTGCTGAGGCCTAGGTTGGGGAAGATAAGCCTGGGAGACAATAGGGGAGAATGGGAGAGGCTTCTGTGGGGCAAGTCTGAGGGAGAGAAGGGGATAAGACTGAGAGAGAGACAGAGANAGCGCTAACCAGCCACCTGAACACTTTCTCTGCACGTGACCTGCCTGCTAAGAAAGACTGAGCACCAGCCCATCACATGGCCTGTCTGCAGAGAGAGATTGACCACCACCTCATCACGTGCTCCAGCCAAGCAGAGGTGCCTAAGTGAGGGACCAGGAGAACCTGGACTCCAGCAGCCCTTTTGGGGGTAGCGCTACATATGAATATTGAAAAGGGAGAGAAGTGGGAAAAGTAGCCGTATTGTACCTTTGGAATCAAACTTTCTTGTTTCAAATGGTGGCAGAAAAAATGGTTCTTTGACTTGCTATGTTTTTAAAGTCTCGTTTTTCCAAACTGGCATACAACAAATGAATTTGCTGCTGTTTGACTTCAATCAGACTTTGGCGTGCTTTTTTGTCTGTAACACTACTGTCACTTCAATATCTGCACTGGATTCTTTCCAAATCTTGACCAATTACAAATACTTCCAAAAGCTGAAGTGGACTTAACAGTACAAAAATGTCTGGGAGGAAAAACTAGATTTGATTTCTTTTCTTTCTTAGTTATAGAATAGATGTCTGCATGACATGGGAAATGTGTTTTGTTTTGAATCTGAAATGGAAATATTGTGACTTAGAAAGTCTGCCAAACCATTCTAGGTGGGCTGCAGTTCAACAGAATCAAAACCTGGAATATTTGGATTGTTTTGCATTTCAACCAGAACAAAGTTTAGAGAGATAACAGCAATCAAGCATAGCAAGTCAGATATATCTTACCCCTCTTCTGCAGAGGTCTGCTGGGCAACCTCTCCTTTCTTCTCATCAGCTTCCTTTCCCTACATTCATTGAATACCTTCCTAGCTCCACCTTATCATGTAATGGCCACTGTCCTTGACTTTTCCCCCACTCTCTCTACTCTTCAAAATCCTCACCATTTCTGGCTTCTGGTTTGCGATTCCAGCACTGGCGGATGTCCGGAGGGAGTGCTCTCTCCGCCATCCGGTTTTTCTTTGTTGGGAGACCCTGAAAAGGGTCGAAAGTTGCCCTGGAGGGGCGATGACCGTGAGGAGGAATTGGATGAGACCTTGCCTTACCTTTCTTGTATCCCAACTATCTTCCTGTAAAAGCCTCTTAAAATTTCTTCCCCCTTTTTAAGATGGCGGCGTCTGCCTACTTTGGGAAAATGAAGCTTTGAAAAGAAAAGAACAACTAAACTAAACAACTAAATAATTGGACTTGCACTTTTTGGATATTTGGGGTCCCCAAAAGTTCCCATTTCTACAGGGACCTATTACCTTATCTACTTGCTAAGTTGAAAAAAAAATTAACTGGATAAAAGCCTAACTTGAGTTTGGAAAAAGACTTTATATGCTATCGGGGACATCTTGTGGCAAATCCTGGTATAGCAAGTGAATTTCTTTGACTGTGAGAACTGCTTACTGCCTAGATTTGTACTTGGTACTATCTAAAAAAGATAAGAATTTGAAACAGCTGGGTGGTGAAAACAACTTCTAGGAATAGTGGAGGTGGACATCCACTGACTTTTATCAAAAATAGTCTCCACTAAAGGACTATCTGTAAACACCATAGAAATGGAGGAAAACTACCCACAACTTAACTATATTTGAAAAAATCCTTGAAGCTACTGAGCTAATGAATTCCAGATTGAAAGACAAAGGTGCCACTTTAAATTTACAAAATGAAGCCCAGATTTCAATTGATGAACTTACAATCCAAAAAGCAACAGAAGAGGAACAAATTAATATCAAAGAGGACTTTAAAGAACAACAAGTACAATTTACTGAGAACTTTGATAGTCAAACCTTGATTTCAACTAAAAAAATCTGCAATTCAAAAAGCAACAGAAACCGAAGAAAACAACACTAAGATGGAGGGTGCTAAAGATCAACAAGTACAGCATATTGGGAACCTAGATAACCTAGATAATCAAACAACAATCACAACATTGGACATGACCTCTTACTCAAGCCAGATGAAACCGGAAGAAGAAGAAGACCAGACTGAACTGACGATAAATATTCTAAACTGAACATGGAGATTTGAACTATTAGGGCAACAATCCAATGATTATAAAGGGGCCAGTTCCTTTGAAAAATTGATAAATGGATGGTCTCCCTTGATTCAAATAACATGTATAGGAATGAAGGGAGGTCCACTTGAGGATTTAAAGGCACTGGTATGGAATCCTGCTTGGCATAAAAAGAAAGCTAGAGTTAGACTTAAAAAATGGGTTTTTTTTTTCTTTTGACTTATAATGGAAGAGCCTAAAATCTTACTTAACAGGCTAAGGAGATTTTAAAAGATATTAATTGACTTAATATTTAGGACTTAATTTATAAGGGAAAGGAAAATTAGCCATTAGAATATAGTTTTGAATTATAATACGGAAGTTGGATTAAGACAATAAAGGATACTTTATTAGTAAGTGATGAGGTACTAGGATGAGAAATAGAATCTATTTGTGAAATAAAGTAAGGATGTATTTAAGTAAACAATATGTGTATTTTAGATATGACAACTATTTTGTAATGAAATAAGAGAAATTTGGGTTACCCGAAATCTAAATATTATGGATATTAGAGGCTAAACTGGAACACTGTAATTGAAAATAGGTAAAATTTAAAAACAGGATATGGATATGTATAAATTAAAATATATTGATAAATGCCTTAATTGTTCAAGTTATAATTAGAAATGTATTAATTTGAATGTGATATAATAATCAAGGGAAGTAGAGAGGGAATTTTTGATGATATAACCTGAGACATGTATGAAACATCTTGTTACTGGACTATTGATTACCCAATCACCACGCTGCTTCCTAAATACTTGGATGTAAAACTGGAAAATTAATAAAACTTGATTAAAAAAAATCTTCACCATTTTTGTTTCAGTCTTGATAGAAATTGCTTGCAACTAGATATCCCATGTACAGGTAATATTTTCCATATCTCTATTATAAAGCAGTTATAGCTAATGTTTTGTATATCCCTATTATAAAGCAGTTGTAGAATAAATAATCGAGCTGATTAAATATTGTATTAAGGATTTATGCAACTGAGAAAAAAAAACTTCAGCGTCATATTACAGCCTTGTACCTATCTCAACAGCCTGTTTATTTAGAAAAAAAATATGCACTTTTCTTCACCCATACTTCTACATTCAGTATAAAATTGAAAAAATAAAAAACAGTAGTAATTCAACAAAACAAAATGAATCGCATTATGCAGAAGAGTCTGCTTATCTGTGCACTCAAACTAAATCAATCTCAAGTGTTATTCTGTCATTAACCAGTATTTGAAAGTTACACATGGAAATTTTAGATAGATAGATAGATAGATAGACAGACAGACAGACAGACAACCTTTGCCATTTTTTACTCTGGGCACAATGACACACATTAAAAATGAAATTTAATTGCTTGCTCTCAAAGTGTACACGTACATAACACACATTTAAGCATACTATATACAACATATGTATAGACCTACATCCTTACATATAAGTAACATAGAACAGGGTTTGGACAGGGCTCCATTAATAATATGAGAACTAGCATTAGATGGAAAGAAGGCTCCCCATAGTTTGTTTATTACCTCATTAGCAAAATTCATTAGCAAAAATACTTGACTTTCCATAAGCACAAAAATGCCTAACATTCTGGGGCAAACTATTCCAGGGAAAAAAAATATTTTCATAGTCCTGCCTTCTGGAGATACAGTAGTACTCCATGACTGTCCTGTTACTTCTGGACACCTTGATAGCCCAGGACTGGGGAAATTGAATTCTACTTGCATTGCTATGGGAGCAGGATACTGTGGTGATTAAGGCTAGAGACCCTGAGTTCTAGTCTCACCTTAGCCACATAGCCAATCAGATGACCTTGAACTAGAGACTCTCTCTCAGCAGGCAACCAGCCACTCTCTCCCCAAAAAATATTTCTGAAATCTTGACTCCGGGAGTCAACAATGATTCCAAGACAGCAAAAAATAAAACTAAAAATCAGAGATTGGAGATTGCATCACCTCTTTGATCTATGAGCTGTTTTGACCAATAAGACAAATGGTGAGATATACAATGAAGGATAGATATGACTACAATCTTCACACGCTCTCCCTGCGCCTCTTCCCTTTCCTGGTACTATTTCTGTGCCATGAACATCTGTAAAGGAAGGAAGGAAGAATTCAACAAGTGTCTTTTTCTGGTTTATTAAATAGCATCCTGTGAAAACACATGTAAATCTACAAGACATTTAAGAAAAATAAATGTTTAATTGGGATGCATTCTTCTAAATATTGAGCATCAATAGGAAGACAAAGCAGGCTGATCAACTTCTTCTAAAATCAAATTATAGAGGAGAAAGGTTTTTTTAAAATCATTATTGTGGCAATTTTTCTTCAAAAATGATTAATTAAATATCCATTCAAACTGATTCAAAATCATTGTACTGTTTAATATTTAAATGTTAACATGATCAATTTATTTTTGAGATGAAAAAGAAGAAATTTCATGGTGTGACTAGTAAAGAAAGGAACCCTCCAGAGATCTATCTTATACATTTAATTTATTGTTCATATTTTTACCTAAGACTCAGGTATCATATGTTCTCTCTGAATGTTCAGTACATATACTGTAGCAAAATGAGGAAAAGGGAGGGGAGAAAATCCCAAATACTGCAAAGCTATTTCCTAACATAGCTTTTTATACCAAACATGTTGGCAGCTGTTAACCAAACAAAGAATACAAAATGAGTGATGTTCCAGAGAACTGGGTGACCTTGCCACCAGTAAATCTATGTGGACAGGTTGGAAGGAAAGCTTGTGTCTATAGGGCAAGACAGACAGATGACAGCTTTTGTCCCAAGGTAAGACAACTCACTTGGTGGACACAACAGGCAATCTGGATGCTACATCTGTATTCCAGATGGCCATTTGTAGTTAGAGAATGACAGTGTTTTTCTGCGCCCAGACTAGTTTACTTAATGTAGATGACCTTCTCAAGATCACCTTTGCATTAGGGAGTCAATGACTGCCAAAAGACCCTGTTTGTAACTTTCACAAAACCATATTTAATAAAGCAAAGGAAGGAAGGTGGCTCCAAGTATTGGATCTGCTGCCTAAAATTAAAATACTACAGTATTGATAGTGTGCCAAGTAATCTCTTTAAACTCCATGCGAGATACTTCTGAGTAAGCAGACGTAGGATTTCATACAACATCCAGCAAATATTAACACATTATAGCAACAAAAGATATTTCCATTCATAGGGAATATTTACACATCAAGGAGGATGGATGGATGGATGGATGGATGATGGATGGATGGATGGATGGATGGATGGATGGATAAATGGACAGTTACTGATTGCAGAATATAGTTAATTACTTCTGCTAATTGTCCACATCATTTGTTGACATCCCAGTTATTTCATTCCCTACCACCTTATCTATATCATATCTAAAAAGAGGTTCACATTTTAAGTCAGGATTTTTAAACTATGTACTATATTTCAAATGTAATGCTAAGCTATAATGAAAGAGTCCTCTAACAAAAAGAGAGAGAGAAAAACAAGCAAAAAAAAACCCCATGAAGGCTTATGGTGAAGCAAATCAATAAGTCCCTTAAATCACATAATCTAACATGTGTTAACTCAATGTAAATTTAGGACTGCCATTTTAAATCTAACAATAAAATCTAATTAATTGAAAATACTAGTGCATATATAACAACTTCTGTATATGGCAAGTGTCCCATGTAGTTTTTCTAATTTGAAGATTATCTTGGTACCTCAAAATCAATCCCCAATTTCCCCACGAAATAATAATCGTTTCACTGCTGGAAAAACACAAGGATTTTTTTTTAAAGATTGCCTTAAAAGCAAGGATATTTCTAAAAAATAAGCTTCTGTAAACCAGGGATTGTTTATCTCCAGGCCTAACAACTTAGCTATAATTGTATTTATTTCAGACAACCTTACAAAAACTTTATAGCTGCTAAATTTAATTGCAAAATTAAGACAATGGGTATAGGGCATTAGTCTATGAAATTTTATGGCAATGTAGTATTTTAAAGACAAGATAACTTCATGGGTGATAACATCCATGGAGAAATGTTCCTATAATTAGGAGCATCTGTCACATATATTGCTGAACTCAGTCAGTCCAGTTCAAGTGCCTTTTCGGGGCCTTTTCAAATGTTTGTAAGAACACTTGAAGAATGACTTCATGTAACATTTGTTTTTGTTTTTTTAGTTCACTGCCATACAATGACCTCCTTCCCAATGAACATGGAAAAATATATATTCTCAGATATTCCTCCTTTTCAAAGTCTGGTGTCAAATTTACCTCAAAGTACTATACTTGACTATTCTCTGGACATTTTAATTTTAAATATACCTCCAAAATCTCATATTTTAAAAATTATTTTTTTTCAGTATTTACCAAGAATTTCAAGTAATTCTAAATAATCGGAAGTTTTACAAGGTACTACACAATTATATCTAATAGAGTTATGGATGCTTCAAAAATGATAAGGAAAATATGCTTAGGATCTCAGAAAGCAGCCATTTTGGACTTCTTTCAGTCCTCCATTTTCGTACAACTGTTTTAAAGAGTGATTTCATCAAAGCACTGTGTCTTCAATGCAACTCTAATAGCAGCTGCATGTTTTTCTAGCTCTTAGGAAAGTTGAAAACAGTTGCTGCTGCTTAAATGAATAGCAGAGAGATGCTAAACTCACCCTTGCTGAAGTTCCCTAGTTTCTGATATCCATCTAGAGAAATCCGGACTATGTTCTAGGACAGAGGTCCCCGACCTTTTGGGAATCAGGGACTGGTTCTGTGGAGAGAGGTTTTTCCGCAGACTGGAGGGTGCGTGGTTTTGTGTGCTGCCTGCATCTTGCAGATAGGGCTTTGCAGCCCGGTACTGGTCCATGGACTGGGGGTTGGGGATCCCTGTTGTAGGATACATACTTAGTTTACATGTAAGGGAAATAGAAATGATTACAGTACCTTATAAACTGAGAGAAGATCTTAAAAGTGGTGGTGATGGCCCTTGAGTTCCTGATGAATAGGTAAAGCTCTAGTGCAGGGGTGTCAAACTCAATTTCATTGAGGGCCACATCAGCATTGTGGTTGTCCTCAGGGGGCCAGGTAGGTGTGGCCAGGGTGGGCGCGGCCTACTGGGTGGTCATGGCTGGAGTGGGTGTGGCCTACTGGGTGGGTATGGCCAGCTCTACATCGTTCGCGTCAAGGGTGCCTGTGGGGGCCTGGGCAGGAGTGGGACAGATCTGAGGGTCTCTGGCAGAAGGGGGTGGGACCGGGGCAAGTGGCAAGCATAGTCCACTGGAAGACCCTGACTGTTCCTCTCCTTCCTTCAAGAACAGAATGGTGGGAAAATATTTGAGATGAGGGAGGGAGAAAAACAGGCAAGAAACACAGCTGGGGAGGTGTCACCCTTCGTGAGAAATGAAGAAATGCACCATCGCCTGGAAATGGCCAGCACATGGCCCTCACCTACTTCACATATCTGGCTTGGGGGGCTTGGGGGGCTTGGGGGGAGGGGATGGCATGAGCAACGTGAGAGTCAACGTTACCTGCGCAATGCCATCCAGCCCCCAGCCTGCCTGGTTTCAGCAGGCAGTGAGACACTCTCCTCACAGTGCCAAGAGGCAGAGCCAGGCAGCGCGAATATGAAAAGTGCGACACCACCCAGCCCCCAGCCTGCCCGGTTTCGGCAGGCAGTGGGGCGCTCTCCTCACAGAGCCGAGAGGCTGAGCCAGGCAGTACGAAGCTCGCCAGCTTTGCACCTTGCTGCCTGCTGAAACCCCTCCCCTGGAGCCCATCAAGCCAAATATGTGAAGTAGGCGAAGGCCATTTGCTAGCCATTTCCAGGCGATGGTGTATTTCTTCATTCCTCACAAAGGGTGACAACTCCCCAGCGCATGCCCAGGGGGCAGGGCCAAAGTGGCAGGGGCCGGTCCCTTGCTGTTTCCAGATGGCCTTGTGGAGCTAAGACTGAATGTGTTTCAGCATAGTTGGCCACCACAAAATTGTACATTGGCTCTCGGGCGGCCTGGGCCGGGGCCAAGGCAGCGGGGGCCATTCCTTCACTGTTTCCAGGATGGTTTCGCAGGCCACATGAAACCATGTCACGGGCCGCATCCAGGCCCCGGGCCTTGTGTTTGACATGTCTGTGTTACAAAATTTGCTAGAACTTTTTTTTCTTTTTAATTTTTCATGGAACTTCATCAAGATCCCATGGAACCTAGCTTACTGCCAAAAAATCTTGTTCTAGAAAGAAAATTTGTGGAGATTAGCAAGAGTGGATTAGTACTCTCTAAAGATAAAGTGAAAGGACCATTTATACTTAATATCTGATCATTTATAACTGAAATACAATTTTGTATATTTGATAACACTATATTCTTAATTTAAAAAACAGCTCTAAATAAACAACATAGAAGAGTTAACATGCTCTTTAGTTGTTAGCAACCTAATAGACTGTGTCTGGAATCTATCAAAATGAAGGCATCTAAAAGTCCAGTGAAAGATTTCAAAATCATATTTTAGCATTTATTTTTCTAAATTCACATTCAAAATAGTGGTTAAGAAGCCAGGCTAGAAATCTGCCTCAGGTATGGAAACCAACTGGGTGACTTTGGGCCAGTCACTCTCTCTCAGCCTAACTCACCTCATGGGGTTGTTTTTGTGAGGAAAACAGAAAGAGGAAGAAATATAGGTATGTTCAGTGCCTTGATTTACCTACAAAGTAATTAAGGTGGGATAAAAATCTAATAGAGATAGATGATAGATAGATAGATAGATAGATAGATAGATAGATAGATAGATAGATAGATAGATAGATAGATAGATAGATAGATAGATAGATAGATAGACGATAATAAGAATATTAGTTTCATTTTCATTTTTCAAGTATGCATATATGTGAAAAATAAAGAGTTATGTGATTCTTGATTTTTTAACATTACATGTAGTTAATTTTAATAATATAAAATGTTAATATTCTTTTCCAGGAACTGAGTAATACATTTAAAATATCAATGAAAATATGATATGCCAGTGAATAAACTAACATGATACCACAATTGGCTTTCATTATTCAGTTTTATTCAAATTACTGTTTTCCACCATTTTCAAGAGGGGGCGCTAGTTAGCTTGTAGACTCTCACTAACCATTTCCTTAGTAGCAGCATGAAGTTGTGTGATTTTTGATAAGACAGTATGAAAACAGAATACAGCAAAAACAATCATCTTTGGAAAGTGCTTTTATGTCATTTCTGTTCCTGCTTTCCACACAAAACTGACTGATTATTGAGGGTATTGTATAAGCACAGCAGAAAAACCAATTGTTGTGTCTTGATGACAAACAGCATAAATGGATTGTTTAATCTTTCAGCTTAGAAAATGAAATCCCATTTAGAACACCCTTTCATTTTGGTTTCAAAAATTCATGCAACATACTATTCAGTTAAGTGTGACGTATGGAATATAAACACATGTAAAGTAAGTTGGAATAGCTTTAATTCAGATGCTTGAAACACAGAGCAAGCATACACTAACTCAATTCTATATAATGTACCGCACCTGGAAATTTGGAATGTTTCTCTCTAAGGAAGGTATCTTATTTTAGGATAATAAAATAAAGTTAATAAGGTAAAAATTGTGCCACATAGTAGTTATGTAGCAATTAAGTTATAGGAAGTTTATATTCAGACATTTCTCCTCAGTTCTTGAGCTCCAGATGTTTACCTCAAAGTTAAGTAATTCCTTTGTTTGCATTGAATGTTCCTTCTGCCATCTTCTTTTACTATAAAATTTCCATCATCTGTAAGTGTCAAAACTAACAGACTTGCTGTTCTTGGTCTTCTAGGATAAACATTTTATGTGCCATGCTGAGAAAAGTAGGGTAAGTTTGTGGATGCTTTCTGATTCATTGTTCTATGAAACATATTATAGAAGATTGTTGAATCAACACTATACAGAACATTTTTTGCAAAGCAGTTGTATTCAATCTTGGCAAATATTAGCGGTACAGATGTACAGTACTTTATGTATCAGGAAAAAGGGCTAAGATAAGAGGCCTCTTTCTCTGTATAATAAAAGAAGCATTTCAAGAAACTCACATAGAGTTCATGTGTTCCATTAGTGGTTTTTGATCCTATGGGGACTAATGTGTGGTATCTGGTGGTATTTCTTCTGAGTTAACTGGTGCATACTCAGACGTAATCATTTATTCTTGGTATTTGGTTAAAATATACTGTTCTGCTAATTTTTCTTCTCCAAGATTGGAAGTCAGCTATATCATAGGACAAGACCTGTTAACAGTGGGAAAGAATTCCTATATGAGCCCAGCACAACACCTGTTTTAAGTCATGGGGGAAGACTGGGGGCCCCAGAGAAGGACTGGCCACATATTATGGAATGTCTGAGGGTTTACAAAGTCAAGTCTATTCTGCCCAAACCAATAAAATATGTATTGGTCAAAAGGAGTAGTAAGGAATATTTCTAGTTCTGCTTTAACAATACTGATTTGGTCTTAGAAATGCATGGAAAAAGGTGGAGGAAAAACTTGGAGTAGAAACTTCTTTTTTCCTTCCTGGATCCTTCCTTTATTATTTGTTTCTCTTTGCCATTTGTTAGATAGTGTTCCCTGAAGTATGTTGACTTCAAATTTGGATTTGTTATCCAATAAATATAATTGTAGATCTTAGCTCAATTTCAAAAGGTATTTCATTAATATGTTGATCAACTTATTTTCCATCCTTGAACATCATTGCTGAAGTATTTTTTCCCAACAAAACTGAAATGAGAATTCAGCTATTACTTATTCTGCTTTAGCTTATCAGGTAAAACATACATGTTTTACAGTTTTTCTTCAGTCATATTTAATTATCTTTCTCTTTAATTATTTGAAAGTAAGAAAGCTAGAAAGAACAAAAGATTGGAGGGAGGGAGAGCATCAATGAAGTTAAAAATAAGAACATGGGAATACTGTTTTAAAACCTGGAATCTTATGCTAAATGTCAAATAAACATCTTTGTAAGCAAGTAAATAAATAGAAGAAAAGCAGAGCAGAAATCATTAATCCAAGGGTGGGGGAACCTTAGGGTGGCCAGTGGCCAGTTTAATTATTTTGTGAGTCAAAGGCTAAAGTGGGTTGTATGACACATGTTGAGCTGGCTACTTATATTTTGCATTGTCCCCAGGCAAAATCTAAATAGTCACTTCAATATGTGTTCAAAATTATCATTTTTCTCCTGTTTTATGTACAGACTTACAGAAACATGAGGGGTGGGATGCAAAGTTAGGAGTATGTTAAAGCTTGTGTTACAATTTTCATGTATTTCCAACTCACAAAGATGGGGTTTTTTTGCTGTCAATATTTAGTAACCACTGCAGGTTGCCCATTCCTGCATTAGAACTTATCTCAGTCTGGCAGATGGTATGTAGAAAATTGAAGCATCCAAAGATCTAATATACCAAATGGCTTCTCCACCTTTGAATGAGGGACAAGCCCACCATCTCCCATACTTCATCATACACTGATTCTGAATTTTTCCACATGTCTTCAGAAATTGTGTCCGAAGCTGTTGTTCAAGAAACCTAAACCCTCTTTATGGAAGAATTTACTGATATAATTCTATGGGTCCATGTTATAAATTCAAATAAATAGTTTTGTTTTTAGAAAATTAAACCTTGTACTTGCGAGTGCAGACTTGCAAAACAAGGATAGTTTTCCATAGACATCTTTTCCTAAACAATTTGAGTGGCATCTCACTAAAGAAATAACCCCAGAGACTTTCAGCCTTCTTGGACTGCAACTTTCCAATTGTCAGCTAGTATTCCAGATCTGTTTTATGTTAGCCTGATAGCGTTGTCTCAAAATATACAAAATGAGGTTTTAATCCTTCCTGCCTTTCTGATTTCCATTATATAACCAACAGATTCTGCATGCATTGCATTTCTAAGGCTACTAAAGCAACTTTTAAGCCAGAAGAGCAGTACTTTCATACCGCTCTGTTAAGTGCACATATTAAAGTAATGCGCCTGTTGCCTAATTCTACTGTAGCCAAAACATCCCCTGGGTAAACTGAGGTAAGATAAGTGAAAACAGGACACAATGATCAAACAATTAAAATAATGCATCCACTTTGGATTTCTGATGACAGCAACAAAAACTTTGCCTGAGTGGTTTCCATATGATAAAAACACTTTTTTCGTCAGTGTTATCATTAACAGTATCATGATCGTGTTTTGTTTGAGTAGTGCTACTAAATCAAAGAGTGATGGTGAATAACACATACAGTAACTATACATTGCTTTCTGTCTGGTTATATTCTTCTTGCATATTGACCCATAGGAGCTCAATGGAAACAATTGGATTTGAAACTTGATTTGGACAGAACTCCTTGATAGTTATGTCATTTTATTCCTGTGATAATTACATTTTTCCAAATTCATAATAGAATTCTTAAGGAAAAACCACTCCATTGTCAAAATACGGACAAAAAATATCATTCTTGAGACTGATCAGCTAAAGAATCAGAAACCAGTGTTTGAAATGGTTCTGCAAAAATTTATTTTCTGTTATAAATGATGTCTAAACTAGAGTTTGGGTCAAAGGCAGCTAAATGGGAAACAAAGGCAGAGAAAGGTCTAAACTATGGTTTGATTTAATTGTGTGTTTAGCAGAAGCTGTGGGCTTTTTCCATTTGCATCTAACCATATCACAAACATGCCTTGGAAAAATATTTTCTTCTATTTTGACCCAATCTAAGCATGGGACAAGCTTAAGTTTTCTTTAGCTGTAACTGTGCTAAAGTACTATTTTCCCTCTTGTCGCAACACCTTTTTCCAAGAAATCTTCCTCATCCAAGATACATTCCTTTACACAATGTGTAATTAAACTTGGGAATTTATTACCCCAGGATATTACACCAGCTAGCAGCTTGACTGGTTTCACAAAAGGCCTGCACCAATTGATGGAGATCAGAGGATCAATGGCTATTGGCAGTATGGATGCCTCTGAAGGCCATCTGCTGGGAGACTAGTGGGTTTTCTTATGCATTGGTTGGCCACTGTGAGAACAGACTGCTGGATCAGATGGACCAGGGTTCAGGTCCAGTTTAGCACTGCTTATGTTTTTATGGTCATAAGAATTCTCACCCCATTTTGCCATCAAGAAGGCAGAGTCACTAACATTTGTGCTGAACTTTCTGTATATGTAGACAGAAAAGCCTAGGACGTGATTACGTTTTTCTCAATCCCCTCCGAAAGCTGTTTGTTAAGGATTTCTGGGGAAAAAATCCTTCTCCTTGGAAAAACATCCCCTCCCCTTTCCAGCAGCAACAGCTTATGAAAGAATAACTAAGCTCTGCTGTAGATTTAAATTCTGTAACTACCACATTCTCCGATTGCAGAATTAGTCTATATAAAAATTAGAGCCTCACAAATAAATTTTAAACAAAAGAGAAAAAGTTGTCATGCATATGAGGTCGTTTCAGAAAAAGAATAGATGTTCTCTCAAGTTTCTACATATAAATGGCAGGAAGCATGCAGTGGGATACCTCAAAGTTTTGTCCTGAGTCCCAGTCTCTTCAATATCTTCATAAGTAACCTAAATGAGGAGACAGAAGGCAACTCATCAAATATGCAGATAGAAGATAGACTCACATTTCAGAAGAATCTTGACAGACTTAAAGACTGGGGCCTATTCTACAAAATGCAATTCAGTAATGAGAAAAGTAAGGTCTTATGCCTAGGCAGGAAAAAACAAATGCATAGGTAGAGAAAAGATAATAGCTGGCTCAAGAGTAGTAACTGTGAAAGGGATCTTTGTGTCCTAGTGGACCACCACATAAGTATGAGCCAGCAGTGTGCTGCAGCTGCCAAAAAAGCCAATGCAGTCCTAGTGTACATCAAGATCACAAGAAGTAATAGAACCACTTTATAATGAACTTGTGGCCCAATTCTGGTCACCATGATATAAAAAGATGCTGAGACTATAGAAAGAGTGCAAAGAAGAGTAACAAAGATGGTGAGGGGTATAGAGGCTAAACTGTAAGATGGATGGTTAAGGGAACTAACCATGTAAATATCTTCTGGTAGTTGAGGAGCTGTCACATGGAGGAGGGGGTTGACTTATTCTCCAAAGCACCTGAGGGCAGGACAAAAGCAATGGGTGAAAACTCATTAAAGAGAGATCCAGTATGGAACTAAGGAGAAATTTCCTGACAGTATGAACAATTAGTCAGTGGAACAGCTTACTTCCTGGAGTTGTGCATGCTCCATCGCTTGAGGTCTTCAAGAAAAGATTGGACAATCATTTGTCTGGGACGCAATAAGGTCTCCAGCCATGGGCAGGAGATTGGACAAGAAGACCTCCAAGGTCCCTTCCAGCCCTATCATTCTATGATTCTTAAAATAGAGAGAAAGAGAGAGAGAAAAAGTAGGAGAGAGATCTGTCTCTTACAATGTGAGGAGTTGTTTTGTTTTCACTAGTAAAATCTCTCAAAATAAAACAATGAACATAACTTGATTTTAGAGAATTGTAAAGCTGTAACATAAGCATAGCCAACACTTTTCTCAGGGGACAGTTATACTGGTGATTTGATTTGCACACATTGTTGTAGTTTTCTAACTCAAATCAGATAAAATGTTAAATGTGCCAAACTGTTGGCTAAAATTGCATGTAATTCCAGAATCTGTCCTCTTGAGATGAAGCTAAGGGGGAGAGGGGAATCTGGAATGCCCTCCCAGACTTGCATTATCCGAATTTAATAAATCACAGCAATGTGTGAAGACAACCGATTGCTGTATTTTACCACTTTCAGTATGGTGTTTTGCACAGCATATCAGATACACAACCCGATTTATTCCATGTGTACCCACACTTTCTCATAGCATGATGTCAGTCACATCCTTCAGTTAACATAAAAGATGGAAGAACACCTCTTTTAAACAACTGCTACTTGATTTAAAAAGAAAAAAATGGCTTTGAAAAATAGACTGTTTCTAATCTTTATGAAATCAGAGACCGAAGCCTATTTAAAAATCATTTAAAAATCTCTTTTGTAAACAAGACTAGCACTCATGGAACAATTAGGAGCACATCGTAGTCATAAGAAAGTTTAAGGCAACTTAATATGGCAACTTTTGTAAAGGTTAAACTAGGCTATACAAACAAAACTTCAGTATTATTTGTAGCATGTTCAATCATACAATGGATTGTCTGCTTTTTATAGTGCCTTCCTACTTATGCCTAGCATCCAGTATTAATTTAAATGATTGTCAGCCTCTGAGATTTGAAGAGTTGTAAAGGACTCCATTATGCTGAGAGAACTGAAAACCCCAGGTACAGTATCACAAATTTTATTTATAAAATGCATTTATTCAAATAATGGAGGCTGAAATCCATTATTCCCTTTCTTGTATATAAGATCCAAACATGATAACAAGTCTATGCATTGCTTTAATTATTACTATATTATTTTACAATGGCTAAGAATGAGCTTTGCTTAGTCTGGTTATCTTCTGGGAATATTTGGATGCAGCTCGCCGGTTTTGCTAGGACACTAACAAATGCGTCTGTGGGATTGGAAGATCAATGTTTTTTTGAATTGACATGTCAGGAAATATGGCTCAGCAGATTCTGCAAGAGAGGCAGCCCTCAGAAAAATTCCAGATGGCTCCGCTTGGGTAGTGTCCTTCAAAGATAAGAGCTATCCTAGCTTTGAAACTATTTCAAAGGAGGAAGTGAGACAGCGCTGGGTGTCGTTGTTGTTGTTTTTTAATGTGTCATTTTCAGATCCTTGTTGTGAAAGTGCTGCTGCGCAGTTAACCTTCCATTTGCAGTGGGCCTAGCTGACAGTAATTTTTCAGTTTTAGAGCATGACTCTTAGCTGGGGAGAAGCTGACTGCTAAAACAAGATAGTTCATCATAAGACCTGGGGGTTGGAAAGATTACAACACAAACGGCTGACTAGCTGAGAATTAAGATATAGGCTTTGGGCACAAGGTTTCTGGCTAAAGACACCTTAGAATGGATAACAGGTCGAGGAAAGGAGGAGGAGGAGGAGGAGGAGGAGGAGGAGGAGGAGGAGGAGGAGGAGGAGAAGAAGATGCAGGATTCTAAATACAGATAGTCCTCAACTTTCAACAGTTTGTTTAGTGACTGTTCAAAATTACAACGGCACTGAAAAAAGTGACTTATGATTGATTTCACACTTATGATCATTGCAGCATCCCCATGGTCAGATGATCAGAATTTGGATGCTTGGCAACTGCTTCATATTTATGATGGCTGCAGTGTCCTGGGGTCAGGTGATCCACCTTTTGCAGCCTTCTGACAAGCAAACTCATTGGGGAAGCCAGTTTCACTCAACAACCGTGTTACTAACTTAATAACTGCAATGATTTACTTAACAACTATGGCAGGAAAGGTCGTAAAATGGGGCAACATTCATTTAACAAATGTCTTACTTAACAACATAAATGTTGGGCTCAGTTGTGGTCATACTTTGAGGACTACCTGTAATCATAGCATGCATGTTTTCTAATTCCTTGCCATGCAGAGAATTAATTTCTAGCTGAAACCCTGAAAGAAACCTGAAGGTGTTCTTCGCATGGGCTGCCATAGTTTACTTAACTAATTGCAGGTAGTCCTCGACTTACAACAATTAATTTAGAGACCAAAGTTACAACGTAATTGAAAAAAGTGACTTATGACCATTTTTCACACTTACAACTGTTGCAGCATTCCCATGGTCGTGTGATCAAAATTCAGATGCTTGACAACTGATTCATGCTTATGACAGTTGCAGTGTCCTGGGGTCACATTATCACCTTTTGCGACCTTCTGACAAGCAAAGTCAATGGGAAAACCAGGTTCATTTAAACGACCACGTTACTAACTTAACAACTGCAGTGATTCACTAACTTAACAACTGTGGCAAAAAAAAAGGTTGTAAAATGGGGCAAAACTCACTTAACAAATGTCTCACTTAGCAACATAAATTTTGGGCTCAACTGAAATCTTAGTCCAGGACTACCTATACTCAGAAGCCAAATTCTTCCCTCTGATAAGTTGTAATAAAGTTAACAGGAAGATTTTTAAAAAGACCAACCCAGTTACAGTTATTGATTATCCAACAAAAATCTTGACTTTTCTTTGTGATATTTTATTTTTTCTCTCTCAAGAAGTGTTTAATTCCCTAAACCCAAGGGCTTCAATTTCCCATAATCCACTCAAGTTAGACAACTGAATGATGTTGCAGGGACAAGAAACAACCCACAATCTTGACACAGAATGGAAGGAGAGGCACTCTCTGTTATGCTTTCTGAAGTTTGATTTGATTTGATGACCTGCAGCCACTGCCTCCTCGAGTTGACACAAGAACAGTCTGACTCTTTCACAATGACACTTTCGCAAACAAGCACACGAGGCCTGCCGTGGCTTTATGCTTTTTATCAAAAATGCCAAAAAGAGACAGTAAATGTCATGCCTCTGAGTCCACATATTCCCAATTTAGCTCATGGGTCAGCTGTAATCTGGCAGCAGTCGGTTGCCAAGCTGGCAAGGTGTTATTTCAAGGGCTCGTTCTTTTGCTATGAAGAAGTGCAGGCCCACGTAACCGGTTGAAGAACCACAGACTTCTGAGGAAAGGCTACAGGAGGGCCGCCAAAAAGAAACATTTTCACTTGCTCTACCAAATAAGGCAGGACTTTATGATTCTGTAGACTCTGCTTGCAAAGAACAGGGTACATTTGGCAGGATGATATCTGGGCAAACTCGTTTGAATGACTGCATATATATATATATATTTGGCATCTCTTAATAGACCCTTTGAATTTTACAATTGCTTATAAAAAGGTCGGAACCCTGAATCAAACTGGATGCTTCAAAGAAATGCTAAGCAAACTGAAGCTGACTCTCAACCCTTTGAGGTAGTCCAAATAAGAAGCGCAAACATGAGTAGTAGCACTACGTTTATTGTAAGGTTACAGTAATAGAATCTTGTAACTCTTCCCCCCCCCTTTACTGTCCAAGAAAGTAGGGACAGTTCCTTCTAAGATGTTGCCATACCCCCATTGCTGGTTAAAATACACAAGTGCAAACCTATATTAAATTTCTTGACGCAAGTAGTGATTTTGAACATAATTACAGTACAGTCATACAGAAGACAGTCTACAATAAGCTGTAATCCCAACTACCTTGGATGAACTCCCTGTGAGTTCAAAGGGGTTCACTTAAGAAGGAAAGAAATGCAAAACTCAGTTCATTATAATGCTGGTTGATTAGCAAAATGGTTTAGGAGAAGCCATATTCCGTGTTCTTTTTTTTTTAAACTATGGTAATATTATTAATTTAATTATTGTTTTCTAAGCATGATCACAATGGATTTCCGGACCGCTTCCCCCCGCCGCAGGGAGACGGAACCGCGTAGATGGTTCCGTCCCAGGCGCCTGATGGACCCGGAGAGGTTCCTGACGGAGCTTGGGCCATATCTGGAGGATCTAGTCCACGACTCGGCGGAAAATCTGGCGGCGGCCTGGGATGTGGCCGCTGCCGCAGCACTGGACCGAGTCGTGCCGTTGTGGCCTCTGACCCGACGCAGATCTCAACTAGCTCCTTGGTTTACCGAGGAGCTGAGAGAGATGAAGCGCTGGAAAAGACGCCTAGAGAGCAGTTGGAGGGCTACCCGAACCGAATCCGACCAAGCACAGGTAAGGATGCATGTTAGATCCTACCTTGTGGCAATGAGGGTGGCGAGGTCTAATTACTACTCCACCCTCATTGCGTCATCAGATAACCGCCCAGCCACCCTCTTATTTTATTTATTTATTTATTTATAATTCAATTTATACCCCGCCCTTCTCCTCATGGGACTCAGGGCGGCTAACAGCCTCATAAAACTACAATACAAATACAATAATTAAAAGCCGAATTAAAAAGAAATATTTAAACAGGCCGATCAATTAAAATTATCCTTAAAAATCCCCTGAAACTTTAAAATCGTTAAGAATTATCC
>NW_015386735.1:900404-924986 GCF_001527695.2 Protobothrops mucrosquamatus | reverse complement strand
GCCGAGAAAGAAAACGGCGAGCGGCCCGCGGCTATCTTCTCCCCCTCCCGGAAAACTCACCAGGGAGGGGGCAGATCCTCTGGCTCCTCGGGGGTCTTTCCTCTGGCTCCTTCGGGGCTCTCCAAAGCCCCCCCTCAACCCTTCTTCCGCTCCATTAGTGCGGAGCTAAAGGACAGCGTCCACCATCATGCAGACATGCGCAGTTCCATCTTCAGGGTGACCCGCTCTCTCCTTCAACTGAGGGGGGGGACCCCCTGGTGGGGAGGGCTGAGGATTTTGCTCAATATCTGCATGACAAAGTCGCTCGATCCGAGAGGGTTTAGACTCCGACTGGGTGGCCCCGGGGGAGGAGACGGGAGCAGGTCTTGAGACTATTATATGGGAGGAGTTTGACTCTGTGGCTCCCGAGGACATGGACAGGATCCTGGAGAGGCTGAATGCAACCACATGTTTACTGGATCCGTGCCCCTCCTGGCTGGTACTGGCAGCTCGGGAGGGTACACGAGCCTGGCTCCAGGGAATTACAAACGCTTCTTTACGGGAGGGTGCCTTCCCCATAGTCTTAAAGGAGGCGGTGGTGAGGCCCCTCCTTAAGAAGCCTTCCCTGGACCCAGATGTATTGGCTAACTATCGCCCAGTCTCCAACCTTCGCTTTGTGGCGAAGGTTGTTGAGAGTGTGGTTGCGCAGCAATTCCCTCGGCATCTGGAGGAAACAGTCTATCTGGACCCGCTCCAGTCGGGCTTCAGGCCGGGATACAGCACGGAAACGGCATTGGTCACGTTGGTGAATGATCTCTGGAGGACCCGGGACAGGGGTTATTCCTCTGTCCTAGTTCTTTTGGACCTCTCAGCGGCTTTTGATACCATGGACCACGGTATCATGCTGCGGCGCTTGGGGGAGTTGGGAGTGGGAGGCACTGTCATGCGGTGGTTCTCCTCCTTCCTCACCGACCGTACGCAGTCTGTATTGGCAGGGGGACAGAGGTCGACCCCAAGGCCCCTAACTTGTGGGGTGCCACAAGGGTCGGTCCTCTCTCCGCTTTTGTTCAATATTTATGTGAAGCCGCTGGGGGAGATCATTCGTGGCTTTGGGGTGGNCAGTCTGACTCTTTCACAATGACACTTTCGCAAACAAGCACACGAGGCCTGCCGTGGCTTTATGCTTTTTATCAAAAATGCCAAAAAGAGACAGTAAATGTCATGCCTCTGAGTCCACATATTCCCAATTTAGCTCATGGGTCAGCTGTAATCTGGCAGCAGTCGGTTGCCAAGCTGGCAAGGTGTTATTTCAAGGGCTTGTTCTTTTGCTATGAAGAAGTGCAGGCCCACGTAACCGGTTGAAGAACCACAGACTTCTGAGGAAAGGCTACAGGAGGGCCGCCAAAAAGAAACATTTTCACTTGCTCTACCAAATAAGGCAGGACTTTATGATTCTGTAGACTCTGCTTGCAAAGAACAGGGTACATTTGGCAGGATGATATCTGGGCAAACTCGTTTGAATGACTGCATATATATATATATATATATATATATATATATATATATATATATATATATATTTGGCATCTCTTAATAGACCCTTTGAATTTTACAATTGCTTATAAAAAGGTTGGAACCCTGAATCAAACTGGATGCTTCAAAGAAATGCTAAGCAAACCGAAGCTGACTCTCAACCCTTTGAGGTAGTCCAAATAAGAAGCGCAAACATGAGTAGTAGCACTACATTTATTGTAAGGTAACAGTAACAGAATCTTGTAAGTCTTCCCCCCCCCCTCTACTGTCCAAGAAAGTAGGGACGGTTCCTTCTAAGATGTTGCCATACCCCCATTGCTGGTTAAAATACACAAGTGCAAACCTATATTAAATTTCTTGACGCAAGCAGTGATTTTGAACATAATTACAGTACAGTCATACAGAAGACAGTCTACAATAAGCTGTAATCCCAACTACCTTGGATGAACTCCCTGTGAGTTCAAAGGAGTTCACTTAAGAAGGAAAGAAATGCACAACTCAGTTCATTATAATGCTGGTTGATTAGCAAAATGGTTTAGGAGAAGCCATATTCCGTGTTCTTTTTTTTTTAAACTATGGTAATATTATTAATTTAATTATTGTTTTCTAAGCATGATAGCCAGTCACAAGAATCTGCTACATCTAGCCAATCTATCCTTCCTCCCCTTCTATGTCTAGTTGTAATATATTTGTATTGATCCAATTCCTTACATTGAAAATCAAATCTGAGTTGATTGTGAGACAGGTAGCATGGGGATGATTTGAGAAACATTCAGTTGTTGCAATAGCACACATAACACTTCAAAGAGGTTGCTATGTAGGTAAGCAGTTGTCCTTATTTATTTCTTTTGAAAACATAAGAGCCAGAGAGTGGTATCTCTTTGGGGATGCCGTATCTTGGGGGATATCCAAATTCTCATCAATAGGTGCCCATGTTTGTCCTTTCTGTGGCAAAGGTGAGATAGCCAAATGCAACCTTACTAAAACCTCACAAATGGTTGATATTGAATCTTTCTGTTTTTTGTCCTCTATTAGGTTAGACCTCCAGGCGATCTTCCGTTTCTTAAACGAAAGTCAATTTATAAAGGACAAATAAATGTTCGGATCCACACAGGGTAAGACGTCCTACCCGTAAGTGTTGGGGTGGTGGTGAGGTCCTATCCTTTAGAAACTCAAGTTCTTTTAGGATTGCATCCTTTCTTCCAGGGATCTTTGAATAGCAATCAGAAGGGTTGTGTGCATCCCCACCAACACTCAGCAAAAAAAATAAATGTCCTGTTTTCAGAGAATTTGATGTTCTGGCAGGACAGGGTTAACTTTGCTCTCTTATAACTGCTTCTTCTGCATGTACGATACTGTGCTTTTAAAACAGTAGTGCGTTTTGCATTTAGCTAGCTTATAGGTAAAGTTTAGCAACCTTGACCTTACTGGACAAAATAGGTGCAGCATGTTCCCTTCATAAAGAAGTGTTCAAGGATTATTACATACTTCCTCTTTCCTGTCTCATTATTTCCTGTTATAAAGCATTGATGTGAAAGAGAAGGGAAATGAGGCCCTTTCAGCCTCCATCTTCCACTTACAGTTTTTCAGTTGCAATCTTGGCCCATCTGGAGGTATTGCAGGTGAGCAGCATATCCTTACACACCTTTAGACACTTTAGCCCCCCCCTGGGGGTGGGGGTGGGGGTATAAGGGCAGTTATATCTTTTAGCCCTAGACAGTAAGTAGACAACTTTATAGCTAGGAAAACTTGATCTCTTTTATGGAGCCTGGCTGCTAGTTGTTATTCATGTTGTAATCATATATTATTGCTTATTTTTTACAGTTTTACCTGAACTTGCAGCATTTAATAATGATTAGATGGTAGAATACTGTCTCCTTTGTTGAATGGCAAGAACGGTTAACTGCTTGGATAGCTTTCCATAGAGCCACAGGATTACAGATCAGGGAATGTAGGACAAAAAGTCAAAACATTTACAGTTGGCCTAAACAAAGTATAAGCACCGATACTTAACAAAAGAATCAAGGGAACTAGATGCCTTTCCTCCTGCCCCGAAAAGGAAATATGCAAACCATTCATAAAACTGAAAGATTTGTGAATTACCTGAATATACATCAGTGCTTTTAACATTAAATCTGGAGGTACAAGTAGGGGCAATCATATTCTTCCTTAAACCCTACTGCCAGGCACTCAGTTTTCCAAACTATATTGTGAAAAAGATGGCAGCCCACTGGCCATTTGAGACACTACAAGAGACTTTTGCAATTTTCTAAAATTGGAAGGCCTGAATTTCTTTCCTTATAATACCTTTTTTTGCATCAGTCTAAAGCAGGGGTCCTCAAACGTGACCATTTTAAGACTTGTGGACTTCAACTCCCAGAATTCCCCAGCCAGCATGGCTGGCTGGGGAATTCTGGGAGTTGAAGTCCACAAGTCTTAAAGTGGCCAAGTTTGAGGACCAATAGTCTAAAAGTTCAGGAAGACATGTCTTCCATTCTTCTGACTATAAAAGATGCACAATCTTATCTCAAGGCTTGCTATTGTCCATGAAAAACCTTTCAAATTGAAAGATGAACTTTCTGGAACAATTACATGAAAGACTATTTCAGCAAACTGTGAAGCAGCAAATCTCTTTCGTGGTTCAAAAATCTGGGAGCTTCTCTTTTGCCCCTTGGTTTTAGCAGTAGACTTAACCTGCTGACAAAAATTAAAAGAACTGCTGTCTTTAGTCCCTTCCTAGGTAATGGAATGCCATCTGTGAGGGACTTGCCAGCTTGCTTTAAAATTCTGGAGCTTTTTTCTCTTCAGAACAGTGAATTGGGAGTTTCTTCTCCTAATGCTAAATGTGAGGGGGGGAAGGGCATTTTAGTAATATGGACTGAGTTTACTAAAGTCTCTAATTACAATTGATCATATTGAGTTGATCATGGGAGAAGGCCAGACCTGAATATTATACAACCTGGAGTTATTGTAGTAGAGGGAGATAAAGTCCCTCCCTACCAATAGCTAGCTCATCCTTCCTTTTCCAGCTCTGCCACTTGCCTTCAATTGCTTTTCCTTGTCCCTGAAGCCTTTGGTCACATTTATCATGGCTGATTGTCATTTTGCTGGAATCGTTTTATTCTAGCAAACTCCACACAGACATAATGGTTTTCTGCAATTCCTCTGAAAGGAAATTGCTTTTGGTTCTAAGTTCTTCAAGGGCATCCTGAGCTATTTCTTCTGCTTTTCAGACTCCCTTCTTCGATAAGGTACTCCATTTCTATTTTCCTGCTATGAACCGAATAGCAATTCCTTTAATTCCTCTTTCTTTTCTTTGACTTCCTGCTCAAAACCGACATCTTTTTTCCCCTTCTTTCTATTAATAACTGTGTCAAATCACAACCTATGTACTACAGTGGCCAGCCTGCCACCACAAATCTCTTTTGCCCCTTGGGTTTAAAATCCTTCACATGATTCACAAACAGTTTGCATGCTGTTTTGAAGGATCTTCTTTAAAACCTGCTGTGTTTCAAGATTCTTTCTGAGCAAGCCAGCTCTCCTTGGGACCACAGTAACTGGCTGCAAAACTCGGGATGGCCACTAGATGGCAGAGCAATACACGTGAAATGTAATAAAAATGCACAGAATACTGTAAATGCATTAGGGGAATTAGAATAACTTCCTTGCCTTTGAGACAATTGCACCAAAGTGTTCTAAAGGCTATTGGTTGGGGTTTTAAAAAAATAATTTAAATAAAAGAATTATATTTTCCTGTTATTTTAACCCACTTTCTGAGTAGCATTTTCTTTTAATTCTTCTCTGTAAAGAGGTTTTCAATAGAAGCAGTACAAATCAGGTTGAAAACAGTAAGAATAAAGAAAAGTGGAAAAGAAGTGGAAAAGAAATAAAAAGAGAGAAGAAGAAAAACAAAGAAAAAAGTTTCTGATCTTAACAGCAGTCATACATGCATATATTGTTTTACTCTTTCTTTCTCATGTTAATTTCCTCCCTTTCCATAATCTACCCTTTCTAATCATTAAGTTGTTTTTTGAGATTGATGCTTTAATGTCCTTCTACCCCCCCACTCCCCAGCCCCATTAATGTGGGAAGTTGGGACAGTCAACCCAAGGACAGTTGTAGGGAGAGTCCTGAAAACTTTTCCTACTGCTTTTTATCTTTTGATGTAGACTAGATCCAACCCAACAGGGCTGTTACATATTTCCACCCTGTCCACATGGGGGCACTTAGGCAGGTTGGAAGCCGCCCTATCTGGACCAACCAGCAGAGGGCAGCAAAGATAGACTTTTCTTTTCTCTGCCATTTAGTTGTCAGGATTTGGGCAGCCCAGTTCTACAAACTCTAGCTCTCCATGTTTGTGGCACATTGTCCTGTTTCAGCTGGGTGGCTCCTGGCTTACAACTGACATTTTGCTCTTGTCTGCACCACAAATTAATACACTCAGCTACATACAGAAAGAAATATCTCAGTGTGAACTAGTTTTACTAGAACTAAATTCCCCCTAACAAAAGAGAAAGGTGTCGGAACTGATTACATACCCATTAGCGTTCTTTATTTAGGAGAAAAAAAGACTGATTTGTAGTCAAAAGTTCCCAGTTTCTTCAAGTCAAAAAGGCCATTCAGATTGTGCTTTCCCTCTTGACAGTGGGCTCACTCTCAAGCCATCCCCCCCCAAATACAAAAACACACTTCTAAAAAGAACACACGTGGCCATTCCTCAATGGTTCGTAAACCTCAATGCCTCGTTATTTCCTTTTTCTTGCTTTCTTTTGAACCAAAAGGACTTCACAGTTCTAGGTACTTTCACTCCAGCTGTAAAAATGTACACGCTGCTTTTGACTACCAGGCTTCACGACTTTGTACATTCCCACCTGGATTGCAAAACTACAAAGAAATGTTAGGTTTTGGACTTTTGGACAGCTCCAAGAACTCCTACCCAAACCTATGTGCTATGCTAGCACATAGACCTAGCAATCCTGCAAGGAGATTTTCTGTTTATTCATTTATTTGGATGCCATTTTATTATTTTTTACAAATCACTCAAGGCTGTGAACACATCCAACACACATTCCTCCTCCTAGTTTCCTTACAACAACAACCCTGTGTGGTGGGTTGGACTGAATGACTGGCCCAAGCATCCAGCTGGTTTTCATGGTTAAAGAGGGACTTGAACTCACAGTCTCCAAACTTTCTCACCTGGTCCTTTAACCAGTAGACCGGATTGTCTCTCATCCTTTTTCCCATCCTTTCCTCATAGTAAATTCTCCAGCTGGAGCTGCTGCAATCTATAGCAAAATTGCCAAGGCTTTGAGTTTAAAAATGCTTTTCTCTAGTCTCAAAGATAGTCGTTCCTTCTATCAGGTAACAAAAGAAGGAAAGCCATATAGTATAGGGGACCCAAATATATTCCCTAGAATGGTGGGCTAAGGGAAAAAATGGCAAGAAGGCTAGAAGTAACCAATCAGAAATATAGCTTAGTTTAAATAATTTAGATTATAAAACTTACTCTATAGTTTATACCTCTTGTCTCCAAATCCAGATTAAACTCAGTAATTATCCCAGATCTGGACAACAGAATAGCTTTTCAATGCTGTCCATTATGTTTAAAATGGATGACAGAACAGTGGAGAAGGAAGCTTCCATGTTAGATTTTTAGCATAAGTCCAATCAAAGATTTTTTTTCAAAGTATTTTTCAAACTATTGGTCCACCTTTCCTCAGGGAAGCTAAGCTCAAGAATCAATTTTAGCAATTCTAATATTAGTTCTAACAACCACAGTGTTTCAAAATTTGCAGAATCCAGATTAGCAAAACAGTTCCACAAAACATTCAGCATTCTCACTGGGTATCCAAATCTATTGGCTTTGTCAGCAGATAGTAAACAACAACAAAAGGAATTCAATTGGCTACTTTCACTACAATTATGATTTGCCCAAATGTACCTAGCATTTTTAAATACATGGGTTTGACATTTAAAACTAGGCATGGCATATGTTTAAGTACAGTCATGTTCAGTTTTTGCAGAGGAACAGAAACATAGGCGCCTCAAATCTTGCCTTCTTTTCCTGATTCTTTTTTTTTTCTTTCCTGAAAGATACAAATACAAATATCCCAGCATGTTTATACCCACATTAGTACATTTACATGCTATCTAAAACAGGAGTCCTGCCCACATTCTCCACCACTTTGTTACCATATATGGGAAAAATAACCTTAAAAGATCCTGTGACATGGGCTGAGCATGTATCAATGCAAGGAGAGGGAGGGGTGGGGATGGGGGGAGAGAGAGAGAGAGAGAGAGAGGGATGGAAAATTTAAAAAATGGGCCTAAGATAATATTTTAAACTCCCAATTACACTGTATTCAGGGATGGCATGAAGTGGCAGGGGAGAAAAACAAGTGTATTCAACTAGCCAATTAGCAATGAAATAATTAAGCATTTCAGAAATGATCCATAATAATGCTTTAAACATGAAAACATGGTTAAAGTCAGGACACTTTAATATGTTAAGGCAATTCAGCACTGCAGGTCTCCCCTGTGTCCTCTGGCTATTTCCAAGGCCAGAGATAGGCAACCTTGGCTCTTTTATGATTCGTGAACTTCAACTCCGAGAATTGGCTGGCTCAGGAATTCTGGGAGTTGAAGTTCACGAGTCATAAAAGAGCCAAGGTTGCCTATCCCTGTCCTAGGCCAACATCAGAAATTTTAGTTTGTATCAGTCTGTTGTGGTGTTTAATTTAAGCTGGAACCTATTTATAGGCTATAATTCTGCACATAGAGTTATACCATATCCAAAGTTTGGGTTTCTTTTAATCATAAGACTTTAAAATATTAGATTTTGCCTGATTTGTTATAAGGACGGGTTTTCTCAGAGTAGATAGAAATTTGTTGTTTGTTCTCATTGATGATTGCAATTGGAAGACTAAAGGCATAGCTAATATACTTGGGCTTCAGTGACAAAAAAGAGCTCAAGTAGCATTCTCCAATGCTATACTTCTTCTGAGGGAGTTCAACCCCATTTAGAACATGTAAATTTCTCTGGTCTCAAAACCTACACTCGAAGGAGTCTGTCTCGCTAGGATTCAGCTCAGTTTATTGGCCCTTAATCAGTTTATCACTGCAGCCAGACACTGATTCAAGGTATGCTCAGCCTCTACGGATTCCAACGTTATAGGGAAGTAGAGTGAATGTCAACTGCATATTGGTGATTTATAGCCTCCAATCTACAGGTTTCAAACAGATGTTTGAACATTCCAAGTTGGAAATACCAACTGGGAATAGAAAAGTGTTTTATAGCACTATAGGGCATAGCATTGCTTCACAGTCACACAATCCTGCTCTTTGAGAGTATCCCTAAAAATAGGAGTAGAACACAATTCCCATCTCTTTGTAACCATTCAGGAGAACACGGTGGTCAATGGCATCAATGGCCAATAGATGATCATGTTCTGAATGATCAGAATGTTCTTTAGTGAAAATTGAGCAAAAACTTACCATGTGATTTCACACTGATTTGCTTAACAACAGAGGGCAAATCTTTTGAGGAATGCTTGGTGGTTAATCTTTCAGAGTTGAATTCTCCTTTGTTGAGAGTCTCCTTAGTTCTACCTTTCCTTTTGATTAATTGGCCATTAATTTAAAGTGGAGGATCTTTGGTTTATGCATGTTCATTTTAAGGTCTACATTCTCCTTAGTACCGGTACTTGGTTTCCAAATTCACCTGCTAATATGTCCATGTGAGGGGTCTGCTTCATTATACATATTTACTTATTTTATTTATTCAGGTAAATGGCTGCCCAGCATAAACCATGCGATTCTGGGCAGTGTACCAAAAGACAGAAAGTACATACTCGCATATTATTTGTTGCCATATGACATAATGCTGAATATATTTTCATCAAGTTTATTCCAAATTTTATATTTATCTACATATATTTATCAAGGATATTGGTATTTATTTTTATGTTAGCCCATATTGGCATGCTTTAAGTTATCACTAATTATTCATGTAAATTTAACAGCATTTGTAAAATCTTTTGTATATTTTCCTGATTTATGTCTTAAAGTGTGTATTTCAATTTGGTGAACTGCTTTGACAAGCAGTTTACAAATATAGTGAAACAGGTATATATTTCACAATGACAAGGTTTGTTTTTACTTGCACCGTTGTGTATTTTTTTATCCTGACAAGGTATGTAGTATAAATCAGAGTAGAATGTGAATATTCTAAATATTGCTGTAAGAAATCTGAGTCATCGGCCCACTAGGAAGTGGCTTTCTGCTGCTTAATTTAGAATATCTTCTTACTCCAGGGAAGAAGAAAAAGGGGAAAGAGGTTGGATCACTTCTGCATGATTTTATGGACATTGTGATCTTTACTTTTTATTTAAAGAATCACTTCTCATTTGGCAAATGATAAAGATTAGTACTGTTCAGTTTGCTGCACTTTGAACAGTCACTAAATGAACTTGTTGTAAGTTGAGGACTACCTGTATTTTGCTCAGTTATTATGCCATTTATTGCACAAAGCAGGATCCCCAGATTTGTACCTGTAGGTCAGAGATTGAAGAAGCAGTTCCTAAGAGGGGAAATTTCTCATGAACGTAATGACCTCAGATTAACCAGAAAATGTAAACGAATACACAATGTGTCATAGTTCCGACAGACAGAGACGAATAAATCAGAACTCTGAGTCTTGAAAAATCCCTCAAAGAACATGTTTATTAATTACAAAGTATCAGCATGGTCAAAAGTGAAACCAACTCTGAATACACAAGTAACAATTGCCCAATTACAAAGTTTAATGTCCTACCCACAAAACTATGCAATCAACTACGTTCCCCAATATACTCATTTGGCGAGCTTTTTTATGCAACTCCCAGTCCCTAGTCGCAGGAGCAGTAGATGACCTTGGTTCCCATCGGACAGAAGATTATTCTGACTAATGAAGCACCTGGGCAAGCCCCCCTCCCTCCGTTCCATGTGGCAACCTCAAATGAGGGGAAAAAATGGCTGCAGCCAGGCTCATTTGCAGAGTTGACACAATGTCTGTGTGGACATAAATGTATGCTTTCCAGAATGTGGTGATGTCGTTTACAATTCAAGAAAATACACAGAAAAAGTATAACGATAAACACAGAATTGCCTGTAGCCTACTGTGCATGGAAATCCTTAAAATGCATCTCATTTATAATTCAATCCAGTATGTTTGGATGAAAACAATATGTCCTGAAAGCCATGGTTGGATGAGATCAGAAGCCAGCTGAGAAGCAGAACAGACTGAGAACTGAAACGTTCTTCCTTTCCGTCTTCAATCCACGTTGTAGATTTGAGAGACATACAATGCAAGAGACATACAATGCTCTTGTCCCAAAGGTGCTCTTTTCCAAAAGGCAACTAGACTTTCTTGGTATTTTCCTTGGAAACATTTCTCTTCTCATCCAAGAAGTTTCTTCAGTTCTCCATAGACATACAATTCTCTTATATGGGAGAACTTACTAAATAACAGTTCCTTTCTGTTTTTTCCTTGCCTTAGATGCTTGCATAACTATCCTATTTCTGAATTCCGTTTTTTTGCATTCCATCTTATGCACAGTTCTGTATTCCACCTGTGTGTATGCTTTGTAGAACTAAAGTCCTAAAGTTTTAGACTGCTAATTGCCTTACTAGGCAAAAGTGGGGACTTAGTGATGAGGGAGACATGATCCAAAGTTTTAGAATGTGCACCTGGAGGAGCAGAAGGAGGGATAATACAGAGTTTTTCCAGAGAGAGACCTGAATTAAGAAATTGTGTAGTCCAGAGCTGGATGGGAGGGGGGGGAGAAGAGGTTCAGGGTAGCCACAACCCAGAATCTTTCAAGATGTATCTAATAGGGTAGAAGGCTATAGTTTGGCAAGATTCTTTCTACCTGTCAGGTGGAAGGAACCAGAGGGACACTGTGTGCTGATCAGAGTTGCTTTTTTATTGTTACTTGCCTATTTGCAAGAATCTTGCCTGACCGACTGCACTCTCTTGGAAACCTATTCCTTCTAATCCATAACTGATGAAGCTTCTTGGATGAAGCTTCTTCTTCTTCTTCTTCTTCTTCTTCTTCTTCTTCTTCTTCTTCTTCTTCTTCTTCTTCTTCTTCTTCTTCTTCTTCTTCTTCTTCTTCTTCTTCTTCTTCTTCTTCTTCTTCTTCTTCTTCTTCTTCTTCTTCTTCTTCTTCTTCTTCTTCTTCTTCTTCTTCTTCTTCTTCTTCTTCTTCTTTTTCTTCTNCTTCTTCTTCTTCTTCTTCTTCTTCTTCTTCTTCTTCTTCTTCTTCTTCTTCTTCTTCTTCTTCTTCTTCTTCTTCTTCTTCTTCTTCTTCTTCTTCTTCTTCTTCTTCTTCTTCTTCTTCTTCTTCTTCTTCTTCTTCTTCTTCTTCTTCTTCTTCTTCTTCTTCTTCTTCTTCTTCTTCTTCTTCTTCTTCTTTCTCGAAAAAACAGGAAAAAACAGTCCAGTTGCCTTTTCAAAAAGCACCTTTGAGACCACTATGGATGACCGAGACTCTTCACAGACATTTAGCCAGATAAGGTTTTCAGGGATTCTAGGGGAACTCAGGTCTGTGTTGCTTCTTGCTGTGCATGGACATTAATCTCACCCCTCTTCTGACACAAAAGTCGCCCCATTCTAGCTGGAGATTCCACCATGTAAGAAAATAAAGGATTGGACTTGATTGGATTTCACTGTTGCATCTCAACTTGACATCCAGGGGTCCTATTCTTTCGGCCAGCCTTCCTTCCACAGCCATAACATGCTTTCCTATTAAACCTATCTTTGGTTTCTAAACAGATACACTGCCAGCTAAAAATAGTGAGGGATAGATTTGTAACTCTCTTATTATCACATCAAGGTGCTCTACCCAAAGCATTAGACAAATCTGATAGCTTATTTCCATTTTCTGTCTTCATTTGCTCTGGCACAATAGCATACTCTGCTTGTTTTAAAACCCAGTGAAGCATTTCATGAAAGAGAGGTTAGAGAAGCCATCATTAGGAACGGTTCAAAGTGAATCTCATCATTGCGTACTCTGTATTGCATTGCACGTTATTATTTTTTACTACTGTGAACATACATTAAAATACCTTTGAACAAGATGAGTCCCCCCCCCCTTAAAAACAGCTTTATCTTTATTTATGTGGTGCAGGGAACTGAGCCTTGAGAAATAATTAGTCTAGCAGCTTGGGAAACATTATAAGGAAGTCCAACAATCCAAAACAGGATTAGTGACAGTGACTGTGACAGTGTCCAACTATAGGGAACATTCCCGGAATGCAAAAATAGTTGAAATTAAATAACTTCTAAGGACGTTAAATATATATTGTTCTGCAGGAAAAAAAAGAGTATTACCTTTTTATTCTCAATGTATCTGTTTGGAAACCACCACAGGCATTATGAGAAGGTTAAACTGAAGTAGCTAGGCTGAAGCACCAGGAAAAATGCTGCATGCTATTTCATTGGAGATTTTTTGCATCTTTTACTTTGGGATCATTTTTAATGATGAAAAATGGCTAATGAATGCTGTAATTAAATAACTAGAACACCCCATCAACACCAGAAAACAGGCAGGGGAAAAAATTGAGCCTAAGAGCCTTTCAACACTTCTTGAGAGCATCACCAGAACTGCCTGGCAACCTAATTTGTCCTGTTCCCATGACACTGACCTTGTCTGATTTCCAAGCCATGATTTATGCAGCAGAAAACAGAGAGGAGAAAAAAGATGGTTGAGACAAGGCTTCTTTTATGCTAGAATAGTTTTTTCTAGCACTTCCTCAAGAATGGAACATTGCAGGGAACATTGATCGGAATGGAACCAGGATTGCAGGGAACATTGATTGGAATGGAACCAGGAGCAATATTTGAAGGCTTCAGATATTAATTGGCTTGGCGATTCACATTTCTGATTTTAACTTCTCCGCTGAAGTCAGGGAATGGCTGTTTTTCTGTTCTGTGTGGAATATTCTGGAACATTATTTGCAGGCTCACACACAGTCTGATTTCAGGGCAGCAGTGATGGTCTGATGCATGAAATGATTGAGGACAAACTAACATAATAGCAATAGCACTTAGACTTATATACCCTTTCATGGTGCTTTGTATAGCCCTCTCTAAGCAGTGTATAGAGTCAGCATAATGGTCCCCAACAACCTGGGTCCACATTTTACCGACCTCAAGAAGGAGGGAAGTCTGAATCAACCTTGAGCCAGTCAGGATCGAACCCCTGGAGGTCAGCAGAATTAGCCCGCAATACTGCATTCTAACCTCTGCGCCACCACAGCTCGTAGCCTATTGTAAGTAGAGTGATATATTCTAGAGCAGTGGTTCTCAACCTTTTCTTCACCACGGACTGCCTTTAAATACCTTTTGTGGCCACATACCATGGCCACAGACCCCCAAGGCTTAACTTAAGATTTAAATCATAACATTTCTTCAAGCCTTTGCGAACACCCCCCCACTACTCCCTAGGGTCCACTGGTCTACAGTCTTATATTTTTCAACGGAGGAAGGCAATAACTGGTTATTTCTCCCCCCCCCCCCTTGAAGGGTTCCCATGCAACTCATCCAAAGCTCTCCATAAGTGCAGAAGGCAGGGAGATGGGGAAAAGAAGGGAAAACTGAAAATCGCTCCCACCCTTAACTTCATCAGTGCAAGAAAATTCAATTTCCGTCTCTATCTCCTCGACCTACGACCACAATTGAGCCCAACATTTCTGTTGCTAAGTAAGACATTTGTTAAGTGATTTTTTTCCCTCAGTTTACGACCTTTCTTGTCACAATTGTTAAGTTAGTAACACCATTGTTAAGTGAACCTGGCTTCCCCATCGACTTTGCTTGTCAGAAGGTCGCAAAAGGGGATCTCATGATCCCAAGACACTGCAACCGTCGTAAATCTGAATCAGTTGCCCAGTGTCCAAATTTTGTTCATGAGCCCATGGGGATACTGCAACGGTCGTAAGTGTGGGAAAATGGTCATAAGTCACTTCTTTCAGTGGCGTTGTATCTTCGAACTTTCACTAAATGAACTGTTGTAACTTGAGGACTACCTGTACTGTATCCCTTTTCCTTTTTTCCCTTTTTTCATAGATGTACAAGTGCACCTACAGTTACGGCTGCACAGAGAGGGGCATTGTTGTTGTTGTTAATTGCGAAGTCATGTCCGACCCATCGCGACCCCATGGACAACGTTCCTCCAGGTCTTCCTGTCCTCTACCATCTTCTGGAATCCATTTAAGCTCACGCCTACTGCTTCAGTGACTCCATCCAGCCACCTCCTTCTCTGTCGTCCCCTTCTTCTATTGCCCTCAATCTTTCCCAGCATTAGGCTCTTCTCCAGTGAGTCCTTCCTTCTCATTAGGTGGCCAAAGTACTTGAGTTTCAACTTCAGGATCTGGCCTTCTAAAGAGCAGTCGGGGTTGATCTCCTCTAGGACTGACCGGTTTGAACGCCTTGCAGTCCAGGGGACTCGCAGGAGTCTTCTCCAGAGAGGGGCATGCAAATGTCTTATTATAAGAATCGTTTTTTAAGAGAAGATGGATACAAATGTGAAAGAAAACTGTCTACATGCCCTACGATGGATAGACTTAAAATGGAAAAGAACTAAGACGAACACTGCCTGATTTCTCCATCCATATTTCAATAAGACTGCAACCATCTTTTTCAACAACCTATCATTCAACATTTCTGGAGGACACAAAGTTGAAAAAAAGGCAGATTTCAGAATGAAATTGTCCCTGTCTGAGATACAGCACATGTCACTTCATGCTGTCCTTAACTAGGGACACATTTCTCTGTACCCAATTTAGGATAAAGAAGCAAGCCTTGGAAATGCAGTGTTGTAAAAGAGAAGTAACAAACAGGCCAGGAGAATAACACAAAAATCATGCAAAGGGGTGAGCGATTTCGTTGGAAACAATTTCGTTGTAACCCGAAACTGACTTGTACTGGGAGATTTCTCCCTACCAGAGGTTTATGCTAAGAACATTCTGGAAGATCTTCCCTTTAGAAACTTTTTTTAAACATATGAAGAAATGTATAAAAAAATTACTCAGAAGACTGATTTTATTTTCTTGAGATTTCCTTTCAAAAACAAACATATGTTCTACTTTATCATTTTGTCTTTTTTTAAAAAAAAACAAAAAACCAGGCCTGTGGGAAAGAGAAGTATGTGTGGGGGGGGGGGTTAAAGTTAAGGAACAATGATTCTAAAATCCCAGTTTGAAATTCTGATCCTTAGTGTAAGGAACTTTTCTAGAGAGCTTAAAGCATTGGATATTATAGAGCATGGTCCAAAAAGATAGAATTTTTTGAAGTTCCTGAAACCCCCCAAGTTCTCTGTTTCTGCTTCCTAAAGCCAAACTTTGTCCCTTAAAGTTTGCTAGGGTCATGTTCTGTACCATCTGGATAAGGATCATTTTAATTTCCTACAGCCCTCAGTATATTGATAGATTTTGATTGATAGTGTGCATCAAGTAATGTTAGCAACCTACATTGATAGATTTTCTCAATGATGATCTGTTTCTAACCTGGTCTTTCAATGGTGTACCCCTTGCTGGTCATCCTCTTTTTCTCTTTTCTTCCATCTTGCCCAGCATTAAAGACTTTTCAAGAGAGCTAGATCTTGGCTTAACGTGTCTGAAGGAGGATAATGTACTCACTGAGTTACAACTCTTGAGTTAATCTTTTACAAGGACCCATTTGTTGCCTTTCTTGGCTGTCTTTGGTATTCTCAGGAGTTTTCCCCAACGCCAAATTTCATAAGCATCAATACTTTTTCTGTCTTGCTTCCTCAAATACCAATTTTCACTTCTACAGTTTCAGAGGGAATACAGTTGCCTGCACTATTCTAATCATGCCATTATTTTTTACTTCATCTGTTCACTCACATTCAAAACACTTTTTATTTTCATTAATAAATGTCCCTTTCTTCTATTTGTTTTTTTTTTAACATTAACCATTCCTTGTTCCTTGTGACGTCCTTTTGGTAATTTTTCTTTGTCTCTATTTATCTCATAGAATAACTTTCTCTTTCTTTGCATTAATCCACACTTTTATTTTCACACATCCACAATTCCTCCAACCATATTTCCTGTAAGTGTAACTCCCCACATTTTTATCGTAACTTGTGACACATTTTCTTTTCTCATTCTGTTCTACAGAACTTCCATAGCCTATTTCTGGTAGAAGACAATTCTAGCTTCTAACAGCTTTTCACGTGGGCCTCGTATATTCCCTTCCTGCAATGATTCTACTTTCGTTTTCTTTTTTTCTCCCACATTCGTTTTCCCCAAAACCTACTTCTGTCCCCACAAAAAAGTGATAGGCCCACATTCAGAATCTCTCCACTTTACCGAAAGGCAAAACAAGAAACATTGGATGGAAAGAAACTACTCAAGGGGAAAAGCAACCTATAACTAAGGAGAAACTTCCTAACAGTGAGAACAGTTAACCACTGGAACAGCTTTGCCTCCAGAAGTTGTAGGCCAGTGATGGCAAATCTTTTTAGAGACCGAGTGCCCAAACCACAATCCAAAACCCACTTATTTATCACAAAGTGCCAGAGCCGCATCAGCCTTGTGGTGCCCTCAGGGGGGGCATGGGGGCATGGCCTATTGGGTGGGCATGGCTGCAGTTGTCACGGCAGACTGGGTGGGCGTGGCTGGGGTGGGCATGGCCACCTCAATGTTGCTCATGGGGGGGACACCTGTGGGGGCCGGGCAGGGTTGGGGGAGATCCAGGGGATCTCTGGCGGGTGGGGTGGTGGGCAGGAGGCCCAGCATAGATGAGGGAGGCACACAATCCTATCTGGGACTGGGGGACCATGGTGCTGATGGGAATCCGGCTTTCCCTGCTCGGGGTGGCCTTTGGCTTGCTGGGTGCTCGACCACCTCTACTTGAGCTTGCTAGCTGGCTGCTTCGCCTCCTTTGTGCTGGGTGGGGCTGCCGCTCCGGGTGGCGGTGGTGGCCTAATGGACCCAGGCAAGCTGCTGGCAGCGGCAGCACGCGTGCCCACAGAGAGGGCTCTGAGTGCCGCCTCTGGCACGCGTGCCATAGGTTCGCCACCACTGTTGTAGGCGCTACACCACTGGAGGTTTTTAAGAAGAGACTGGACAGCCCACCTATTTGAAATGGTATAGAGTCTCCTGCTTGAGCAGGGGGTTGGACTAGGAGACCTCCAAGGTCCCTTCCAACTCTGTTATTCTGCTTTATCCAGCACTTATTGTCTGAGTCTTCCATCACAAGCAATCAGATCCATATATATACAGTATACTCAAACCAGCCTTTTTCTAAATGGATGCTCCCCAGTCAGTCACCATTCTCATTCATTCCTGGATTTGAAGTGGCCAAACCACTTTCTCTTCTTTCATCTTGTTTTTGTTTATCCTTTTCTTCTCCATTACCTGAATAATTTTCCACCTAGGCTGCATTTATTGTGATGCCATGTGGCATTCATAACATTGACATCTGCTTCCCAGAAGTGGACTATACACCCCTCTGTCTCAGACAGGATCTTCCTAAGTAGAAATGTTTATTTTAGCATAATGCAAAAGGTGAGATTCCCCCAAACTCTTTCCGGTAGAAAAGCTTTTTCGTTTTTTTTCTTTTGAAACTGCAGGCAGTTTGGCTCTCCAGCTGGAAGGGGACCAACAAGATGCTGAAGGGGAATGAGGGCAAGGCAGAAAGAGTGAGCTAAGATTTTCCTCCATCCTCTGATTAAAGTTGCAATTTACAGGAAGACGGATGTTCCAGATAACAAATTGGCACAGAAGGAACATCTGTTCCAAGGGATATCTATCCTCTAGATGAGCTAGAAAAAGCTAGTTAAGAATTGCCCTATGTTTAATTTCTTTTTCTATGCATGTTTTTAAGTCTAATCTTTTGCCTAGAAGTGATGGCTATCTGGCAGTCCTACTAGGTAAGCCAGTCCAGGTATTCAATTTCACAAGGAGGCTAAGACTACCTTTATTGTGATATGGGCTATAATAACAGCAAACCTAGCAAACCTGGTTGTGCTCCACCTCCCTTTCAAGCTTGTCCCAACTTTGGCCATTCATAAAAGGAACTGCATGCATAGTGAAAGGAGTACTTTTATTAAGGAAAGTGGTTACAGAACAGAGAAAGCCAGATCTAAGGTTTGCCTGCGAAACTGCCTAGTTACTTTCCCCTTTTTCCCAAACCCTCTCCCCTCCCCCCCCATTATCTCCCTAGTGTTCAATTAAATTCAATCTTATTGTTTTGGTAATAGTTCTGGTGTTTGGCAGGCTTGGTGATGGTTTGCATTCCATTCCCAGGCTGTGGCCTCGAAGTCAGTAAGCCGATGTCTCTGGTAGGCACTCCGAGCACTTTCTGTTTCTTGTCTCCCTCTTCCCTCTCCCATCTAGCAATTTCTCTCCCCCCCCCCCCAAATAAATCATCATAGCCTGACATCCGGGAAGCAGAATAGAATAGAATGGAATCAGAATCAGAATAGATCTGGAAGGGACTTTGGAGGTCTTCTAGTCCAGCCCCCTGCTCAAGCAGGAATCCCTATACCATTTCAGACAAGTGGCTGTCCAGTCTCTTCTTAAAAACCTTGAGTGATGAAGCTCCCACAACGTCTGGAGGCAAAAGCTGTTCCACTGGTTAATTGTCCTCACTGTTAGGAAGTTTCTCCTTAATTCCAGGTTGCTTCTCTCCTTGATTAGTTTCCATCCGTTGTTTCTTGTCCTGCATTCAGGCGCTTTGGAAAATAAATTGATCCCCTCCTCCTTGAGGCGGCCTTTCAAATACTGGAATACTGTTATCATGTCATCCCTAATCCTTCTTTTCTCTAGACTAGCCAAACCCAAATCCTGCAACCATTCTTCATATGTTTTTGCCTCCAGGCCTTTAATCGTCTTAGTTGCTTTTCTTTGCACTTTTTCCAAAGTCTCAACATCTTTTTTTTTAATGTAGTAACCAAAACTGGATGCAATATTCCAGGTGTGATCTTACTAAAGCCTTATAAAGGGGTACTAATACTTTATGTGATTTTGATTCTGTGCCTCCGTTTATACAACCAAGGATTGTATTAGCTTTTTTGCCTGCTGCCACACACTGCTGACTCATATTTAAGTGATCATCCATTAGGACTCCAAGATCCCTCTCACAGTTATTTATTTATTTTGAGCCAGGTTTCACCTAATCTGTACTTGTACCTTTGGTTTTTCCTGCCTAGGTGTAAAACCTTGCTTTTCTCCACATTAAATTTCGTTTTGTTGGATAGGGCCCATTATTCAAATCTGTCAAGATCTTTTTGGATCTGAGCTTGTCTTCTGGGGTGTTAGCTACTCCTGCCAGCTTAGTGTCATCTGAAAATTTGATGAGTTCCCCCTCTATTCCCTCATCTAAGTCATTTATGAAGATATTGAAGAGTACTGGGCTTAAGACAAAACTTTGTGGTACCCCACTGCTTACTTATCTCCATGTAGATGTAGTACCATTAAGGACAACTCATTGAGTACAGTTTGTCAGCCAGTTACAAATCCATCTGGTGGTCATGTTGTCTTTACCACATTTTTCTAGCTTACCAAGAAGTAGGTTGTGGTCTACTTTGTTGAATGACTTGCTGAAGTCTAAGTATACTATGTCCACAGCATTTCGCTGTGTCAAAGAATGAAATAAGAGTGGTTTGGCATGATCTGTTTTTAACAAGCCCACGCTGGCTTTTAATTATAACTTAACTAACAGATCTGTTTTTTGATTATCTTTTCCAGTATCTTCCCAAATATTGATGTTAGGCTGATTGGTCTGTAGTTTCCTGGGTCTTTTTTTTTTTTTTTGCTTCCTTTTTTGAAGATGTGAACCACTTCAGCTCTTTTCCAATCCTCAGGTAATTCCCCATTGTTCCAGGATTTTTGAAAGATACGGAACAATTGTTCTGAGATAACATCTGCCAGTCCCTTCAGAACTCTGGGATGTAATCTGTCAGGTCCCGGTGATTTATATTCATCAAGATCAGATGATGTTTTTATTAGTTGCGAAGTCGTGTCCAATCCAAGCGCTGGGGTACCTGTTGCAAGGAGGTCCGGAAGGACAGGAGATGGTAGAAGACCTCAGGTAAATTCGAGTACGGATGACGAAGTCACTGAGGTAGGTCGGTGGAGTAAGAGACAGCAGGGGAAGAAGATAACGGGAGTTAGAAAGGGTCGTAATCCGAGAAGAGGTCACTCAGGAAGGAAGAGTAATCCACCGGAAAGTACTTGAGTTTCAATTTCAGGATCTGGCCTTCTAAAGAGCAGTCAGGGTTGATCTCCTCTAGGACTGACCAGTTTGATCGCCTTGCAATCCAGGGGACTCGCAGGAGTCTTCTCCAGCACCATAGTTCAAAGGCCTCAATTCTTTGTCGCTCAGCCTTTCTTATGGTCCAACTTTCATCGCCATACATAAAGATCAGATAGGTGTTCTCTAACCATTTTCTTGCTTATTGTAATTTTTATTTCTAGTCTGTCTTTTACAGTCATGTTTTTGGTAGGTTGGGCTATTGTTTCTTTTTGCATGAAGACTGATGCAAAAAAATGAGTTAAGCAGCTCTGCTTTCTCTCTGCTGCCTGTTACTTCCTTGCAGTGATGAGGTGAAGCAGGATGACAGTGCTGACATCCCCCCTCTCTCTTATATTCCAGGGAATCAGGTTGGTGTCTGCCTGAGCTGCTTCTGAATATTATCTCATTTCTCAGGCCTTAAAAAGTGTTCAGCCCTTTAGCCTAGGCCAGGGGTAGGCAACCTTGGCTCTTTTATGACTCCTGGACTTCAACTCCCAGAATTCCTGAGCCAGCCATGCTGAGGGGAAAGGGAGAGGTTTCCAAGCTGAGCCATGCTGGCTCAGGAATTCTGGGAGTTGAAGTCCACGAGTCATAAAAGAGCCAAGGTTGCCTACCCCTGGCCTAGGTAATAGTTTTTGCATATTTCCATCAAAAACATCTTCCTTAGTTTTTACACTGTTGAAGGTCAGTTTCTTGTGTATTTTATGCTGACACCTTTTGGCATTGGAGTTGCTTTTTAATAGGAGTCAATCAGCAAAAATGGGTTCTGCTCAGAATCTTATATTCTCCCCCTCCCCTTTTTTTCCCTATTGGAGGGTCTTCTACGAAGATTTCTATGATTTGAGCAGCTCTATATTTCATATCTTCCACAACTGATTGTTTTGCTTGTAACTACTAAAAGAACTTTTTACACTTTTTCTTTTCTTTTGAATAATTCTTTACTTCTTTCTATTTACTTTTTGTGGGCAGGAGGGGGGGCGGTGATTTTACTGGCCCTCCCCAACATTACAGGATCATGTCACTATAGGATATATTCCCTTTTAACCATTTTTTCCCTTTTAGTTACTAATGAAATGCACCGCTTCTGAAATTCCCATATCTCTCCCCCGCCAAATTAGGTGGGAAGACACCAGCTGCAGGCATCCATCCAGAACAGTGTTTCTCAACCTTAGCAACTTTAAGAGATCTGGACTTCAATTCCCAGAATTCCCCAGCCAACTTTACTTCTTTCTATTTACTTGTTGTGGGCAGGAGGGGGGCGGTGATTTTACTGGCCTTCCCCAACATTACAGGATCATGTCACTATAGGATATATTCACTTTTAATCCTTTTTCCCCCCTTTTAGTTACTAATGAAGTGCTTCTGAGATCCTTATATCTCTCCCCTGCCAAATTTACTGGGAAGACACCAGCTACGGGCATCCATCCAGAACAGCGTTTCTCAACCTTAGCAACTTTAAGATGTCTGGACTTCAACTCCCAGAATTCCCCAGCCAGCTATGCTGGCTGGGGAATTCTGGGAGTTGAAGTCTAGATATCTTAATGTTGCCAAGGTTAAGAAACACTGAAGAAGATAATTGGTGACAGCAAAAACTACCAAGCATTACACTGAGTCAGGAGGCAGAGGTAGGATTGTGTGGACCTGGGGGAGAGGTTTCCAGGAAAGGAACGTCGATACCTCCAACCGTTCGTATTATGTGCTATGCCACTATACCATTTACACAGTTCCCCCCACCCCCAGTCCTACATTTTCCCATCATCACTCTTAACATCCTACTGTCACCAACCAACAGCTTACTAATTTCACACACCAGCAGTCTGGATGACATCAATTCATACTTTCTGAAAAACATCGGAGCTCTTTCGCTCATAATTAGCTTTACTACTTTCTTTGTATTGTGTGATTTTTTAAAATTTCTGATGCTGTTTACCACCCACAATCTATAAGCAAGCATAGTGGGTTCAAAGTTCCATTAAACAGTGCATAAATCTATACTTTCACTTCCCTGCGAGTAGACTTCAATTCTCTCAAGTGATCCACCTTCATTAAGATCTTCTCCTTTCCCTTGGTTTCACAGTCAGACCACATATCTATTTTTCTTTCTTTCATTAATTCAGCTTCCTACCATGTATTCCTCTTACATTCTAAGTGGCTGCTTTCCATATGTTGCGATCATAGGCAGTTAGGCCAATAGTCATACTGTAGCTCTCTGTCGCTTACCGTGGCTTTGTTCAGCTGAAATTTTAACATAATAATTTTAATAATTTTTGTTTAAAAAAGTAAACCATGTCTTAGTTTTGCTTTTGCCATATGCAACTTTCGTTGGTAATGATAAGGACAGTCCCAACTGGTCTTGTCACATGTAGGCCAGTATGCCTCAAGCATAACCAAACCCAGTTTTCCCTCAAGCATGTTTACATTTTTGTACTTGTTTGTTTGTTTAACTTCTATGCTACCCATTTTGGTGAGGTGACCCTAGGCATCTCTGTCTTTTAGCAAAAACACCATATTATGTCTTTTAGCAAAAACACAATAACATCTCTGTCTTTTAGCAAAAACACAATAAATAAAGACCATAAATTTAATATTCAGTTAAAGTTCAATTGACCAAGATGGAGAAGAAAGGAGCATAGTGCACTCAGGAAGGAAGTGGAGGTTTGTCTGAACCAGGGGTGTCAAACTGCCGGCTCGCGGGCCGGATGCATCATGGCGAAACCGCACCCACCCTATTGCCAGCAATGGGAAAAAAATTACGATACGTCACGACACATCACGTGACATTGCCAGTTTGAAACCCCTCCAGCCACCTCCAGAATGACACACACATCCATTGAGGTCCCAGGCCAGTGGGCATAGCTTGATCTTCAAGCCCTTTCAGAAGGCCAGAAAGGTAGGTGTGGATCTCTCCTCGGGGGGGGGGAGAGGGGGGTCCAGGATGTTCCAGAGGGCAGGAGCCATGGCAGAAAAGGCTCCTCTCCTGGAACCCACCGGTCGTAATTCCTTGACTGATGGGATCCACAGCAGGCCTCTTCTGCCAGCATGGATGGGATGAGACGGTTCCTCAGATAACCTAGACCAGGGGTAGGCAACCTTGGCTCTTTTATGACTCGTGGACTTCAACTCCCAGAATTCCTGAGCCAGTCATGCTGAGGGGAAGGGGAAAGGTTTCCATGCTGAGCCATGCTGGCTCAGGAATTCTGGGAGTTGAAGTCCACAAGTCATAAAAGAGCCAAGGTTGCCTCCCCCTGACCTAGACCCATACTATGAAAGGCTTTAAAGGTGATACTTTTAAAGGTGATACTGGAAAGAAACTGTCAATCAGTGCAGCTCATGGAACAGCGGTGTAACAGCCACCCGAGGGGCCCTAAGAATTGCCCATACAATTGCATTTTGTACCAGCTGAAGCTTCCAGACATTCTTCAAGGGTAGCCCCATGTAGAATGCATTGCAATTGTCCAACGGTGAGATGATCAGGGCTTGAGTGCCTGAGTCCAGGGTCTCCCAATCCAGGAAAGAGCTCAACTGGTGTACAAATTAAGGCCAATGCCTTCTACAAACGCTTATAATTAGGAGAATAAGCTGTGGGTGGGGAGGGGGAGTTTTGATCTTTTAAAGTTCTGTCCTCTTCCCAGTTAAAATGACTCCTTCTTTGGGCCAGTTTTCCACTTAAAACGCCCATATGGGGCAAAAAGGTTCTACAATGAGATGGTTTTTTAATAAAATCATCTTTAGGACTACCAAAACTGGACAGCAGTAGGTGGCAGCAAAGA
>NW_015386735.1:897908-900109 GCF_001527695.2 Protobothrops mucrosquamatus | reverse complement strand
AGAATAAGCTGTGGGTGGGGAGGGGGAGTTTTGATCTTTTAAAGTTCTGTCCTCTTCCCAGTTAAAATGACTCCTTCTTTGGGCCAGTTTTCCACTTAAAACGCCCATATGGGGCAAAAAGGTTCTACAATGAGATGGTTTTTTAATAAAATCATCTTTAGGACTACCAAAACTGGACAGCAGTAGGTGGCAGCAAAGATATTGAAAGTTTAACATCCTTTTACAAACTGGTTCATTCCACCCACACATTTAGCACTTCGGATCCCACCCACACATCTGTGTGACATGCAAGAACGCTGACACATCGTCATCTGTGCCACCACCCTTCTCATTTACCTTAGCTAAAATTCTGCAGTTTCTCACACATCTTTTACACCTTGGTGCAAGCGGGTTCATTCGGAAGCTCATAAGGTGTGACACACTCCTTTCTTTTCCTGGTGTTGTGATAAAATACATAGCACGCATCTGTGACAATTACACTTAAAAATCTGACTGTTTGCGGACTTTAGAGATAGAAAGTTAAAATATATTTTATTTATGGGAAGAAAAAAAGGAATGTATTTGTCCTCTCTTTTGTCCCTCATGTTGCATGTTTTGTAGCAAGAATGATTGAATGTCTTCAAGACTGCTTTTGAGATTCTTTTTAAAGGTTTTTCACAGCATGTGAACTCATAAATGGAGACTTTTCCAGTCTTAGGTCTAGCACTCCTTAAAACATCCACACATTTCTCTGCTCACAGTAAGGCAGGTTACCAATACAGATAGTCCTCGACTTACAACAGTTCATTTAGTGACTGTTCAAATTTACAACGGTCCTGAAAAAAATGAATTATGACCTTTTTTCACAGTTATGACCTTTGCAGCGTTTCCATTATCTTGTGATCAAAATTCAGACGCTTGGCAACTGGTTCGTATTTACGACAGTTGCTGTGTTCCAAGGTCATGTGATCCCCTTTTGTGACCTTCTGACAAGCAAAGTCAATGGGAAAGCCAGATTCACTTAACAACAGGGTTACTAACTTATCAACTGTAGTGATTCACTTAATAACTGTGGCAAGAAACGTTGTAAAATGGGGCAAAACTCACTTAACAAATGTCTCACTTAACAACAGAAATTTTGGGCTCAATTGTGGCCATAAGTCAAGGACTACTAATAATACATTTCTCTGGAGTGGAGGCCTTTAGGTTAGGATATGATAGTAAAATCAGGAACTGAGAATCCAGTTTCTACTAGCACTTCTAGAAACAGAACTCCGGATCAAAAATGAAGGAGAACTGGCTTTGCAACTGATGATCTTATGTCAACCACACTTAAAATTCATAACACTTCCCCCAGAACTGATCCCAAAACAAAAGTAAAATATTCACAGCCCAGTTTATCCTATCCTCATACAAAGAATTTGACTAAGAAAACCCATTAACATGAATACGAAGGTTTTTTTATTTTTGCATGTATATTTTTTCCCTCTCTTTCAAAAAGCTCAAAGTCACAAAGTTCTCTTCCACCCCATTTACTCTTTTATAAAATGGATGGAAAGAGAAGATCAGTTTGCAAGGAATTCTGCACCACATTTGAGGAGGTCCCCCACAGTTTAGGGAAGCCAGTGCAGTGGCCATTTTGTGAAGATATCCAAAGAGCTGGTCTGTTGCAACACAAATAAAGACTCTTAACAGAACTTGAAAGATTAATTAAATGCATTATATCAGTGGTTCTCAACTTTTTCTTCACCATGTATCCCCTTTGTGCCCATGGACCATGGCTATAGACTTAACTTAAGATTTAAAACATAACATTTCTTCAAACCTTCATGGACCTCCTGTGATGATATCATGCCCCCCTCCTGTGGTCCATAGGTTGGGAACCACTGCATTATACTGTATCATATACTTTCAGAGACTGTCGTGTGTTTCCTCAGGTGTATGAGTTCCAGTTTTGATTGTTGGCAGAGGGGAGAGGGAGATTAGAAACAGAGAGGTTAGAATGAAACATAATGTGGTTGAGGAAGAAATAATATTTACATACAGATACAACTATTTCTAGAACAATTATTGGACTAGATATAGGTAGGTTTTTTACTGGGAACTTGTCTATATTCTAATCCACCCCACAACCAATTTGGAGGAAAGGAATCCTTGCATCCAGGTTGATTCCCTGCAGATAAGCTGCGCCATTTATAATTTTGGTTTATTTTTCTGTTGCA
>NW_015386735.1:890457-894211 GCF_001527695.2 Protobothrops mucrosquamatus | reverse complement strand
GTACTCTTTCTAGAGTCTCAACATCTTTTTTACATTGTGGTGACCAAAACTGGATGCAGTATTCCAAGTGTGGCCTTACCAAGGCATTGTAAAGTGGTATTAACACTTCACGTGATCTTGATTCTATCCCTCTGTTAATGCAGCCTAGCACTGTGTTGGCTTTTTTGGCAGCTGCAGCACACTGCTGGCTCATATTTAAGTGATTGTCCACAAGCACTCCAAGATTCCTCTCACAGTTACTACTATTGAGCAAGGTATCACCTATACTATACCTTTGCATTTGGTTTTTCTTGCCTAAATGTAGAACCTTACTTTTTTCATCACTGAATTTCATTTTGTTAGATAGCGCCCAGTGTTCAAGTCTATCAAGATCGTTCTCTGTCTTAAGCCTGTCTTCTGGAGTGTTAGCTATTCCAGCCAGCTTGGTGTCGTTTGTAAATTTGATGAGTTCCCCATCTATCCCCTCATCCAAATCATTGATGAAGATGTTGGAGCACTGGGCCCAGAACAAAGCCCTGGGGCCCCGCACTACACACTTCCCTCCTTATAGATGCAGTTCCATTGAGGACCACACACTGAGTACAGCCGGTCAGCCAGCTACAAATCCATTTGGTGGCGATACTGTCTAACCCACATTTTTCTATCTTATCAAGTAGTAGGTTGTGGTCTACTTTATCAAATGCCTTACTGAAGTCCAAGTAAATTATATCTACAGCATTCCTCTGGTCCACTAATTTTGTCACTTGGTCAAAGAACGCAATAAGATTTGTCTGACATGATCTGTTTTTGACAAGCCCATGTTGGGGGCAATATACTGACTCTGTAAAAACCACTTAGAGAGGGCTGTAAAGTCTGAGTGCTATTGCTATTACTGTTGCTCTGTGAGAAATTATGGTAGTGATTTTCTTATGGAAATTAAAGAGCTCTTCAACTACCATGGGTTGAATGTTGTTGCAAGCATTCCCACAACCACATTCTAGGTCATTTCTATAGCAGCAAATAAGCTTGAGCTTGAATCTGGATCTCTCTTGTCTTAAAGGCTTTGGGAAAGCTCATTTAATGAACATTATATGCAAAATGTCATACATGTCACATATAAAAATGTATCTTTCAAATTATGAGAAGTAATAGTTCTATTTTTGCTGATCAGGCTGCCCTGGAGAACCATGCTCAGTTCTGGTCACTGCATCTTTAAGAAGGACATTGACAGATGGAAGCTCATTCAGAGAAAACTACCTTGGATGGCAACAAGGTTAGAATTTTTATAAGAAGCCATTGAAAGAGCTGGATATAATTAGCCTGGAGAGGAGACAAATTCAAGGGAGGTTTTCCTCATCCATGGATCCAAGGAGAAATTCTTAGAGTATGTCCCTCTAATGCAAAATTGGGGTGGCCTGAGGTCTTAGGTGATATCAGTCCTTCAAGGTAGTCCATATAAGAGTGGTATGGTGGCCTAGTGGTGAAGATGCTTGCCTCCTATTCAGAAGATTGAGAGTTCAATCCTAAGTAGTGGCAGATGTTTCTCTCTCCTAGGGGGAAAAGAAAAAAAATAACTACTGCAAACTCCATGTGACACCAGGAAGGGCCTTTGGCCAGTAAATGCTCAGCTCCATCCAGTCACCCTGATTCTACCCCAAATTAAGGGATTACAGGGTCGTAAAAGGGAGTTTTAAGGTAGCCCATACAAGAAGCATAAAACCCGAGTGCTAACACTACCTTTATTGTAAGGTTACAGTTTATTTATTTATTTAGCATATGGCCATACATTAAATTTAGTGTATAGCTATATGCTTAATAAGGTTACAGTAACAGACTCTTGCAAGATTGAATGCACTTCCCCCTCTCTTCCTTTTANGAAGAAATAATATTTACATACAGATACAACTATTTCTAGAACAATTATTGGACTAGATATAGGTAGGTTTTTTACTGGGAACTTGTCTATATTCTAATCCACCCCACAACCAATTTGGAGGAAAGGAATCCTTGCATCCAGGTTGATTCCCTGCAGATAAGCTGCGCCATTTATAATTTTGGTTTATTTTTCTGTTGCAGCTATGTTTTAGCATTTCATGCGTTATCATAATGAGCATCTTGATGACATCCTGTTCAGGAAATATGTAAATATAACAGAGGATATGTTGCATACAATAATGTTCTGCTTGGCTTTAATGAGCTTCTGTTGGAATGGAATATATTGTTTAAATATAGCTGCTGGGTTCCTTTCTTGAAAATAGAGCATTGTGGAAAACCTTGTTGTGAAGAGGTCCACTATTCTTGTGAAGGTACGGTGATTTTTTGGGGGGGTGTTGTTTCATTTCATTTTATTTAAAATATCCTGATTTTGTTTAACATTGCAAAGTTAATTTCCGCCTAATTATGACATTTGGATAGTAAATGTCTCAACAATGTCTCAACAAGACATAGCAGTTAAAATTAATGATATAATACTAGGACAAAAACATGATCAGGTTTCAGACTAAAGTGAGAGAATTTGGGATCTTTCTTCCTTTGTATAAAGATGAAAAGTCAAGATGGGAGACAGAAGATGGGTATTGTTCAAGTTTCCAGGCTTACCAACTTAGGGCAGGGAGAGGAAGCTGAACATAAAAGTCATAATAAATCTAACTTTTTAACTTTATTCACTGTAGGAAGGAAATAAGACCTCTCTTCTGAAAGACCTCTCTCCTTTATGAGACTTACCCAGTACAAAAAAACAATACAAAATCTTAATATTCCCTTGCCACAATTGAATGAGTGATGCTGGGCAACCCCACTTTTTAGTACTGTGCCAGTGTTCAATTTTAGTTAGGCATGTCATTGAAATCTGCAAACATTTACAGTATCTGGCTTGAATGTTATCTTTCCAATAGATCCTAAACTTGTTTTGCTGAACCTTCAACATCTATTACTTTGGCAATCAGTTTTTAGTTTTATCTTGAGGACATTGAGACTAAAAGGGTGTGTCAGATTTGGCCAAAGCCCAGGTTTTGAGTTGAATCAGGCAGTTCAGAACACTTTTTCATTCCTCCATCCTTTTACTTCGTAGAAAACATCAGCAAATATTATATTCAGTCATTACCTATTTCTATCCTCTTAGACATGTTTATCTACAATGGAAATGTAGTGTGCTTGAAGTTTTTAAAAATCAAACTGTGATACTAGCACTGTTTGGCAGTACAACCGTGAGCTAAGAATGCAGAACAACATCAGAAGCTGAACAATATAGTAAAAGAATGTGAGAAATAATTAATTACTAATATTAAGAAATTGTTCAACTTCCTGAGGTGAGAATATTTTTTGACATTTTTTGTTAAGTACAGCTTCATAACCTATGATATAACATAATCTAATTCATAAAAGTGCATTTAATGTACTTTTTCATCAGATGTACACAAGTTGAGATCTACAGATTCAACGCAACCCTCTATTTTAGTGCAATCCTACACAAGCAGCAAAACAAGAGAGATTTTTGTTAGGTTGCCACTTCTGATTCCTGGGCAACACTTAATGTGATGGGGCCCAACATTCTGTACACAAATTGTGTCTTTGTGTGTTTTTGGCCTCCAGATGGCACTGGACTTAATTGATCTGGTGGAGTCAGGAGTTTTTTCTACACGTGCTTCTTAACCTTGATAACTTTAACATATGTGGATTTCAAGTCCCAGAGTTCCCAGCCAGCGTGGACAGTTTTCTGGGTGTTAGTTGGCTGAGGTATTCTGGGACTTGAAGTCCATACATCTTAAAGTTGCCA
>NW_015386735.1:853442-888437 GCF_001527695.2 Protobothrops mucrosquamatus | reverse complement strand
GCTTACCTCTTGGGTCCCACCTGGTGGTAGTGCTTCATAGGTGGGACCCAAACAATGTCTATCCTGCCAGATCTCAGGAGCCAAATAGGAATGTGTTGCCCACAAAAAGGCCCGTCTACAACCTAATTAGTTTGCAGATTTCCAACTCTGACAATTGTAGGAGAAGCTTCTTTCAAAACAGTTTTCCCACACATTCTTACTTCCTGCTTTAAAAACCAAGCCAGAAATACAGTATATGCCTACATATACTGTATTTAGTGGACTTGACTAACTGTGCACATCTGATGAAAATCCAGCAATTGCTCAGTTTATATGGGCTGATTACCATGCAAATTTTCCACAATGTAATAATTTGGACGTCTTGAGGATTGCTGCGGTGGTGCAGTGGTTAGAATGCAGTATTGCAGGCTAATTCTGCTGACTGCAAGCTGTCAGCAGTTCGGCAGTTCACTTTTCACGGCTCATGGTTGACTCAGCCTTCCATCCTTCTGAGATCGGTAAAATGAGGACAATAACAATAACAATAATAATAATAATAATAATAATAAAGTTGGAAGGGACCTTGGAGGTCATCTAGTCCAACCCCCTGCTCAGGCAGGAAACCCTATACCATTTCAGACAAATGGCTGTCCAGTCTCTTCTTAAAAACTTCCAGTATTGGAGCATTCATAGCTTCTGGAGGCAGGTTGTTCAGAAAATTTCTCCTTAGTTCTAGGTTGCTTCTCTCTTTGGTTAGTTTCCATCCACTGCTTCTTGTCCTGCCTTCAGGTGCTTTGGAGAATAGCTTCACTCCCTCTTCTTTGTGGCAGCCCCTGAGATATTGGAACACTGCTATCATGTTCCCCCTCATCCTTCTCTTCATTAAACTAGACATACCCAATTCCAGCAATCGTTCCTTATATGTTTTAGCCTCCAGTCCCCTAATCATCTTTGTTGCTCTTCTCTGTACTCTTTCTAGAGTCTCAACATCTTTTTTACATTGTGGTGACCAAAACTGGATGCAGTATTCCAAGTGTGGCCCTACCAAGGCATTGTAAAGCGGTATTAAAACTTCACGTGATCTTGATTCTATCCCTCTGTTAATGCAGCCTAGCACTGTGTTGGCTTTTTTGGCAGCTGCAGCACACTGCTGGTTCATATTTAAATGATTGTCCACTAGGACTCCAAGGTCCCTCTCGCAGTTACTACTATTGAGCAAGGTATCACCTATACTATACCTTTGCATTTGGTTTTTCTTGCCTAAATGTAGAACCTTACTTTTTTCATCATTGAATTTCATTTTGTTAGATAGCGCCCAGTGTTCAAGTCTATCAAGATCCTTCTCTGTCTTAAGCCTGTCTTCTGGAGTGTTAGCTATTCCAGCCAGCTTGGTGTCGTTTGTAAATTTGATGAGTTCCCCATCTATCCCCTCATCCAAATCGTTGATGAAGATGTTGGAGCACTGGGCCCAGAACAAAGCCCTGGGGCACCCCACTACACACTTCCCTCCTTATAGATGCAGTTCCATTGAGGACCACAGACTGAGTACAGCCGGTCAGCCAGCTACAAATCCATTTGGTGGTGATACTGTCTAACCCACATTTTTCTATCTTATCAAGTAGTAGGTTGTGGTCTACTTTATCAAATGCCTTACTGAAGTCCAAGTAAATTATATCCACAGCATTCCGCTGGTCCACTAATTTTGTCACTTGGTCAAAGAACGCAATAAGATTTGTCTGACATGATCTGTTTTTGACAAGCCCATGTTGGGGGCAATATACTGACTCTGTAAAAACCACTTAGAGAGGGCTGTAAAGTCTGAGTGCTATTGCTATTACTGTTGCTCTGTGAGAAATTATGGTAGTGATTTTCTTATGGAAATTAAAGAGCTCTTCAACTACCATGGGTTGAATGTTGTTGCAAGCATTCCCACAACCACATTCTAGGTCACTTCTATAGCAGCAAATAAGCTTGAGCTTGAATCTGGATCTCTCTTGTCTTAAAGGCTTTGGGAAAGCTCATTTAATGAACATTATATGCAAAATGTCATACATGTCACATATAAAAATGTATCTTTCAAATTATGAGAAGTAATAGTTCTATTTTTGCTGATCAGGCTGCCCTGGAGAACCATGCTCAGTTCTGGTCACTGCATCTTTAAGAAGGACATTGACAGATGGAAGCTCATTCAGAGAAAACTACCTTGGATGGCAACAAGGTTAGAATTTTTATAAGAAGCCATTGAAAGAGCTGGATATAATTAGCCTGGAGAGGAGACAAATTCAAGGGAGGTTTTCCTCATCCATGGATCCAGGGAGAAATTCTTAGAGTATGTCCCTCTAATGCCAAATTGGGGTGGCCTGAGGTTTTAGGTGATATCAGTCCTTCAAGGTAGTCCATATAAGAGTGGTATGGTGGCCTAGTGGTGAAGATGCTTGCCTCCTATTCAGAAGATTGAGAGTTCAATCCTAAGTAATGGCAGATGTTTCTCTCTCCTAGGGCGCAAAGAAAAAAAATAACTACTGCAAACTCCATGTGACACCAGGAAGGGCCTTTGGCCAGTAAATGCTCAGCTCCATCCAGTCACCCTGACTCTACCCCAAATTAAGGGATTACAGGGCCGTAAAAGGGAGTTTTAAGGTAGCCCATACAAGAAGCATAAAACCCGAGTGCTAACACTACCTTTATTGTAAGGTTACAGTTTATTTATTTATTTAGCATATGGCCATACATTAAATTTAGTGTATAGCTATATGCTTAATAAGGTTACAGTAACAGACTCTTGCAAGATTGAATGCACTTCCCCCTCTCTTCCTTTTACTTTCCAGAAAACTTCTGAAAGGCTTCCCACACCCTCTCTCCTTCTGTGGACTGAGATACTTCAAATGGTGGTTGTCTAGGCTGCAGCTTTTCTTCCTGTCTCCCAAGGTCACTCTCACAGTCCATTACACAGATCATTTTAGAGGTTGTGTCTAGCCTGAGGAACAGCCTCCAAGATTTATCCCATATGCTGGAACTTCCAGAAGCAATAAAAAAATCAAATTGTCCTGTAGGTCTGATGGCACTTGTGATGTTGTTTCGGATTGATTATTTTTTCTGTTTACTTTCAGAATTATTTATAGCATTTTGTTTTGAGGTTTTTTTTCCCCTTTACCGTGGATGTTTTACTGAATTGTTGCCATGCATACTTGTAAAACTGCTACAGCCCTGCTGATTGCAGGGGGCATAACTCAAGTCAATGAATTAATTGCATTTATTTATTGGATTTTTACCTCCTACAAAGATTCCCAAGGTTTATAAAACATTCAAGAAAATACAATAAAACATCCATGGTATAAATTAAACAAAGATATATTTTTAAAAAGTCTAACCGAGTCAGCAATAATAAAAACCCACTAATAACCAATGGACTTCAGAATGTTTTCTGAGACAGCTTGGTTTTAATATGTGATGGAAAGCCAACTTGGAACTGCCCTTGGAAGTCAGTGTGGGGCTCAGAGTATCTAGTGCTCATGGTAGCGTATCCATGATCATGGTAGTGTATACCTGCCAGCTGCTGGACCACTGCATTCTGTACTTGCTGGAGCTTCCTGATGGTCTTCAAAGGCAGCTCCAATTGTATGGATTGCAGTAGTCCATACAATAGTGTTGAGGATATTTACTGTTGTAAGTTTTTTTTTATGCTTTAGGTAGGACCACAACAGAGTTGGGCAAAGGCCTTTCTAATTACTGTCTCCACCTATCCATCCAGCAATAGCCATCGTGAAATAACTCCATATTAGAACGTAGAATCATAGGGCTGGAAGGGACCTCAGAGGTATTCTAGTCCAGCCCCTTGCTCAAGACAAAAGATCTTATATCATCCCAGTCAAATGGTTGTCCAGTCTATTTTTGAAAGCCTCCAGGAATGGAGCATCCACAACCCCACAAGGCAATCTATCCCATTATTTAATTGTTCTCACTGTCAGAAAATTTATCCTTAGTTCTAGGTTGGGTCTCTCTTTAACAAGCTTCCATTCATTACTTCTTGTCCTGCCCTCTGGTGCTTTGGAGAATTTATTTATTAAACAGTTTTGTATAGCTGCTCAACTCATACACATACACTCCCCCCTCCCAATCCCCTTCCATTCTTATGAAGTGCAACCTAACGTTTGTCAGGAATACCTGTGTAGCCAGTACTTCATTTCAGTATTCTTGTTTCTCTTCCTGGGCCATGCCCTTTAATGAAAAATATATATGAAGAAAGCACAATTTGTATCCCTCAATCATCCACCTTCCTGTTAAGCACTACATAGTCTCATGCACCTTCAAGACTGTGCCATTTGCTTTCTTATGATTCAGAAGGATACCATTGTTAGTGGCACTGAAGGCCACTGAGATATCCAAAAGAACCAGAAAGGATGTATCCTCAAGTAATCTGCTTCTGCTAGAGCACTCTGCAGCTTTGCACCAACCATGTTCTCAGTAACCTTCTCCCAAAAGGGGAGCCTAGCAACAGGATGATAGTTGTCAAACACACATGACTCCAGGGATGTTGTTTTAATATCACACAGCTATAAAGACTTTTCTCCCAGTGAGACTGGTTTTCTGTTGCATCGAAGGATAGGATTTGAGTCAAACTATATGTCAACGCTGCAAATACTGTATATTCTTGCTTTGACAATATGCAGAACTGTCTGGTATTTTTATAGTTAAACCAGGCAACAGGGAAAAAGGGAGGAGAATAGGGATAGCCCGGGAAAAAGAAACCGGAAGTAAATCACATCTTCCAAGTTGATTGGAAGATGTGAACCATGACCCCAAAATAAGGGGGGGGGAATGCTTAGAATGTATATGCGTAACGGAAAAGAAGCCAGACCTAAGCATTTCCACCATGCTGTACTGACGTCTCTGTAACCTTAATAAATGCTTTTAGGACAAAATATGCCTGAAAGTCCTTTTAAGTGTTTCATTAATCAGACACATGACACTATATCATTTGTAGGGGACTGAATTTCAGTTACGCATCTAAAAGGGTTAAATGGTGGTGAGGTCTGCTCCTACTAGTGGTGCTGCTGAATACTGCCCCTCCCCCGGTGCTGAGCTAAACACAGACCAAACCGATGTCAGGTCCAGGTGACAAGCTGGACAGTCAGGGGTTTTGTGGGGTTTTTTTTTTGTTTGTTTGTTTGTTTGTTTTGGCATAACCTATAGATCTACAGCCATCTCTATCAAAATGCAGACATGACTCAAGTACTGCATTCAATTGTAGAAAATGGTGTTCATCAATCCAAAAAGTGGAACCCACAGGATAAATGCTAGGAAAATGAGACGATAATGAGATTTGGAAAGGTTCAATATGAACTCTTTTTGGCATTTCCTTGGGAAATAATGATTTGGAGATATTTATCCAGGGGCTAAACCTGAAGAGGTCCATTTTGACTGCATACCTTGGCCTGAGTAAAAGGTTGGGCTAGATGACCTCCCAAATAATGATACAGTTGTAGAAACATGCTACACTGACATGTGGGTGTGAGTTCAAATGTGCCCAGTATGAATTCAAGTTGAAAGAATTTTTTTTTCTTCAAAAAAGCAATTTTGCCTTTAATGGCCTTTAATGTTGGAACCAACCCGACGGAGAAACTCTTGCCAAGACTGCCATAAGTGAAGGCAGCAAGGCTTTTAAAACATCAAAAAGGAGATTCTTCAACGGGTTATGTGCCCTGAGTGGCTAATGGTAATGCGTGTTTCTTAGGATGTACACAGTAAATTTCAGGACATCATCCAAGGTTGATTTGAGATGAGCAAAGAAAAGTCTAAGCATTCAGGGGTCTTTATTAACATTCAGCTTATGTAAATGAACATTAAAATGGTACTCAGTACTATTCCTTGGCAAGGAGGGAGCCAACCATCTGGACTGATGTGATTAACCATGTGCCTCCTCATAACCCCTAACTAGGAAGATGCTTGTGTTGCTGGGAATATATATGCATGAGAAATCAGAAGAAGTCTCTCAAGTATGTTATTTATAGTGGAAGTTGGGCTGTGCAATATCAATTCATTTGGGTAATGAGGTGTGCCAGTTTCCATGTTTGGTCCAGTCAAGAAACACTGTGTGCATATGTCCTGTCATGGGAGAGTGTTTATTAATTGCATTTAATTGTCATCATTTTTCCTAATGATGGTGAAGGCTCACACCCATTCATTTTGTATCTGAGGTAGTGATTAGGGGAGAAAAGATCACGGTTCGGTAAGCAGCTGGAACTAAGGCTTCCTGACCTACTGCCGGCAGACAAACTGGCACTCATCAAAACTGGCCAGCCGTCACCAATGGAGGGAGCCAGCTCGTTGTGCTGCAGTGGCTGGAGAAGGGAAAGATTGCCCAATCTGGCCACTCATTGCAAGTAGCAAGGGGATAGACGCAACACATGGACTTGCAGCATAAATTCATTGAATAGCAGTCCTTGGCACAAATGGTTCCACAATGAAATGCTGCATATATTTTCTACTTGATTGGATGCAGGAAACACTATGTGGGTTTGTAAGGTAACCTCTATATTACAGATCCCAGCTTGCCCTGAATAACATGAACATGGGTTGGTGTAAAACTGAGCTATGATTGTACCTGCGGCATACCAGTCAAATGTGCCAAGGTTGACTGGATCCAGGGATTGCTGCATGAGGCATAGGTGCAATTAAGGATGGTAATATGGTCTATTCTTTCCATTTTAGTAAAAAAAAGCATTAGGTGAAACTCTTGAGCCCTAGGAGGGCAATATCTATTAGCCCATCTGAAGAACTTGTTTGCATTGAAAAATTATTACCATAATCTCTCCTAGTTTAGTCCTCAAGATGTCCAGATTATTAAGTTATGGGAAGTTAACATGGAAGCTGAGCAGTAGCTGATCTCCCATTAGAAGTGCACAGTTATGCAACTCCACCAAAGGAGCCAGAAAATATGCTGGCATATTGTGGAGATTGATGTCATAATTGCTTCTTGCTTGGTTATTAAAGCAAAACCTAGCTTTCTCATTTCAATTATTTTGATTTTTATAAATCTCTATTGCTGCTCTGATAATTTTGGGGAAGTATCTGTTACCTTGTACCAGGTTCTCCAGGTCTATTTTGGTCCTTGTGAGGGGTATTTAATTAATGCTGATTGTCCTTTAAGTCTAATGTTCTTAACAGCACAGGAAAATGAAATTACTAAGAATGTCTAGAAAGATTTTTGACAGAATTCTGATTGCAGCTGTGACAAGTGATTACAAAGCAAAAATTTGTAAGTGCACTGTAGCTTAATGCAAGCTGAGGAGTTTATAGATCAGATTTTTGCTCTTTATGTAAAGAACAAAAATTCAGAAATGAAGGGATGTGAGGGGAAAACCTTATTTTATGCTTATTTTATATGATTTAGAGAAATCGTATAACAAATCCGATTGTGAAGACTTGGATAGATTATAGATATACTTGAACTATAGAACATTTTGCATGAATGTGAGGTTGCTGAATGCTTGGTTGATTATTGTGTTTATGGATAAATAAATGCTTATGGTGATGTTAAATGTGTGATTGTTGGGGACATAAATGTCTTATGAATGTAGACCATGCTGTGTTGTTGGCTGAGAATGCTAATGATTTACAGTGAATGTTAGACACATTGTATTATGCAGAGAAGTATGAATCTGAAAATTATTGTACAAAAAAATCAAGGTAACTATGTTTGGCAAGAAAATAAACAACCATACATTTGCTGGCAAAAATAAGGGACAAAATGTCTGACTAGTTAAATTTGTGTACCTTGGCAAAATGTTCATAAAATGGAGAACCTGATGGAAACATTTTCAGTTGTGAACATGCTAATAGATAAGTAAATTGATTGATCAATTAATTTTTTTGTTGTTTGCATTGGTAAGGTCTCCAAACTCCTCAGTTTGCATACAGAATTAAAAACCAGAGATACAAAATATCCAAGAGAACAGAAGGGCAAAATGGCCACTTCAGAGGAAGAAACACCCACTGAAAACCTGTAAGCCTATCTCAAAGCCTGTGGGAAACGCCAGGTCTTCAAGGAACACTTAAAGGATAGCAAGGTCACTGCCTTTCAGATCTCTGGAATTAGAGGTGAGGGCATGCTATTCCATGGGAAATATGCCATGAGAGACAATGCTTATATCCTAATCCCATCAGATGACCTTGCTTAATGGATGGGATCCAGAGCATGCTGATTTTGTCTGATCTTATATGAAACAGAAGGACAGAGTTGATCCTTTAAATAACTATGCCATATTCCAAATACGTTTTGTAGAGCAATGGCCCCCAAACATTTGGGCAACAGGGACTGGTTCCACGGAGAAAGTTTTTTTCCGCAGACAGGAGGGGGCGTGGTTTTGTGTGTTGCCTGCATCCCACGGATGGGGCTTCGCTTGTTTGCATGGCCCAGTTTCTAGCATGTTGCGGACTGATGACGGTCCATGAACCGGGGGTTGGGGATCCTTGTTGTAGATAACAACCAGCATCCTGAATTGCACCTAGAAGCCTACTGGGACAGAGCAGTTAATGTATCAGAGGTGCCAGGACTGCTCATGTTGCTGCATTCTGGGGCAGATGGAGTTTCTGAATAGTCTTCATGGCAATCCCATGTAAGTGCTTTCCAGTACTCCACATATAAGACATGTGGGACCATAGGAAGGACCTCTGGCTCAGGAATGGACACAATTGGCACATGAGATGAGTTCTGGGCAAAGATCTCCTTGACACAGTTGCCCACTGTCCTTTGATACCAGTTCTCTTAGGGGAAATTCATCCCCATTTAGAACTAAGGATGGAGAATCCCCAGAACTGGTTAGCCACATACCAACACCTCTTGATCTTAATCTGAGAAGTTTGTTCCTCTCTGTCAAGATCCCAACAGCTTCTAGCATTGGGACAAGTCCTTGACACTAGAGGTTGAGATATATAGTTAAATATCCTTAACATACTAATGTGACCTGACCTACTTCTGATGATGGCCTCTTCCAGTGTTTCCATGTAGATATTAATCAGGAAAGCAAGAAAATTGAGCCTCAATCCACACAAACCAGGGGCTTCAGTCTCAATATCTCTCCAATTGTCAACACTGACTGGAACTATCCCCCCAAAATGGATGAAACCCACTGCAAGATCATTCCTCCCACTCCTAATCCCCATTGTTGGTCCAGATACCATAATATTTATTGTAAGGAATGAATGTGAAAAGAAGCAAAACAGTTGTGTATAAGAGCATTCTGTTCCCCACTTTTCTACAAAAAACGATTTAAAGGGAAGGGGATAAACATTTATAAAATATACAAGGAAATGAGAGAATATAAAAGTAAGCTGAATGCAATGGAAAGAACTGTGTGTAGTGAAGTAAGAAACATAGTGAAGTAAGAATGCAAGGTTAATGAATGAATGTGGATTAAATATAACAGTAGGTGGCCACTATACAAATAGAACAGAAACTATTTATTTATTATCATGGTTTTTAGTATCGCCTGTTCACCGCCCTGAGTCCCGTAAAAGAGATAGGGCGGTATATAAATTTAATAAATAAAAAAATAAAATAAAAATAAAATAAGTATATGGGAATGGAATGACAAAATAAATGTAAGAAGGGAGTATAAATGGGTTGAGAGGAATGGAAAATCCAATGCTGAATGGAATTGGTAATATTATCTCAAAAAGAGAGAAAAGGTTTAAGAAGCAAAGGTAATTCATGAATTGTGCTTGGATATGGAGGAAGCGAAGGAAGGAAGGAAGGAAGGAAGGAAGGAAGGAAGGAAGGAAGGAAGGAAGGAAGGAAGGAAGGAAGGAAGGAAGGAAGGAAGGAAGGAAGGAAGGAAGGAAGGAAGGATCTCATTGTATTACTGCTTATTAAGCATGTCCCTGCTGTATTGCTCATTAGGCATATTATTAAAGAATACTGTGTGCTAACCACTGGGTTACAATGTGTTTGAGTGGCAGCAACCACCACACCACACATAGTTGGAATTGTAAGACAAGTCAGTATACAGATAGTTTATCATTTATTTAGTGTAACCCATTTCCACTTCATTCTGAGTACATCCTAAAAGAAGTAGGAGTTTACTGCTGGGGTGGGGGGGCAGTGTCAGAAAACTAAATGGACATTTTGTATGGAAATATCAGCTTCAAATTAAAAGCTCTGAGATGATCCACCACTGCGCAACTATATACAGAAGGTCATTTGAGGTTCATCCTTTGAGGAAACTGTAAAAATGATATTATAATATCATTAAATAGTAACATGCCTCTCCTAGCTTGTGGAAACAACATCCATTTTGTTTTGTTTTTTTTAAAAATCATGAAAATACCCTGGAGAGAATAATGGCTCACAGGGGAAAGAAACAATGCCAGGAGAACAAGTTGGGAAATCTATCATATCCCATATAAGTGAGCCAGATGTCATGCCATTGGTACAGATGTTTGTGCTACCTGATATGCATATCTAGTTCACATAGGATTAATTTGTGATACTTCAACTTTCTATATCATTTAGTCTTCCCCTGGCATACAGATTCATAAGCACATTTTCCCAGACAACCGTCTAACACCCCATGTATTTTTTCATGTTTTTAATGGAACTCATTGACTATCGCTTCATCTCTCTCACTCCAACCTCCACTTTCTCTACTTTTTGATTCACCAACCACTTTTCAATAGTGAATTCCTAGTGTTTTTTCACATCGCAGCCATGTTTACTCTCCAGTCCTCCCAAAGCATGAAACTCGGCTGCAATTGATTTCACGGCCACTAGCCTCCAAATGTAGGGAATGTGCTGAGATCAATATAGGCAAATTATCCAGTTTGACAGGATTAAAAAAAAATTCAGTGCCTACTCTGAGCTTCCCAAGGTCTAAGACAAAATCATCTCTTTATTGTGCAAGAAAAGAAAGACATTATAACCATCACCATCTACAATGAGAACTAATATGTGGAGAAGGAAGGAAGGAAGGAAGGAAGGAAGGAAGGAAGGAAGGAAGGAAGGAAGGAAGGAAGGAAGGAAGGAAGGAAGGAAGGAAGGAAGGAAGGAATCCACATTACAACATATATGTGCTTCTGAAGGTGTAATGGGCATTTTTAGATTTTTATATCATTTTTTTTTAATTTTTTTTATCTAATTTTATCTTTTATCTTAATGTGACTCTTTTGCACGGCTATCCCATTTGCAAATGTAACCGTATTTGGTATATCTGAGCTGCATTCCAAGCAGCAGAGCCACTACTTTTAGATCTCCACAGATATTTCAGTTGTACTTGGTGTACTGAATGTGCTCCAACAACAGTTTCATGTTTTCGTATGTTTCTTTCATGTGTGCAGCATAGCCAACAGATACTAAAGAGTGTACATTGCCATTGTGTAAAAACAGAGCATTTCTCTTAAACGGTTCGTGATAAGTTAAATTACAGGTGAATCTCATTGATTAGTAGCCAAAAACTCTAAAATATATACCCCAAAATGTTCAGGAAGTGATATTTTTGTTATCCAGTGTAATGTTGAACCTTGCCTCTGAGTTAGGTTCTGTTTCTCCAACTTCCTCTAAGTTGTGAAGTATCGTTTCCTTCTCAAGTATCTCTTGAATAATGTGGCAACCTCAAAAGAGAAGTATTATCTCTCTTTACAGCATGGTTTTCAGGAAGTGCAACATCAGATCTACTTTTGTGCATGTTCTTGTAGAGCTATTTAAACCAAGCAGTAATAATGCTGAAGTGAAATCTTTGGGGTGGAGGGAAGGGGAAGATTTTTCTCGGGGCAGCTCTCTGAACTCAGATCCACTCCTCAAATTCTAATTTAACACTTCTCCATTTGTTTCTGTTCTGGAGACTGCCGTAGTTAAGTTGTGTGCATTTTGTATTGCTCTGCTTAATTTTCTTATAGGAAAGGCATACGGGACAGAAGTGTTCAACCTGGAAAACAATTGCCTGATGAGATTAATCAGAAGGCCCCATTTCATCTGAATTCTCATCCCCATGCACTTGCAGATAAAGTGATTTAGCACACTGATAACTGCTGACCAGAGGAGACCAACAACTTTCTCAGTTTTTAAAAAATCAACCCCCTGTTGTTTGTGGCTCTTCTCCATCCCTAGTTGTGTTTCATTTGTCACTTGTTGTTTTCTAGGGACAACTCAGAATGTTTTCTGCGTAGGAGAAATGTTATTACCCTCATTTATATTAAAGGTTCAGGGCTAGCAGCAATACTTAAGAACTAGCAGGTAATTCAGCACTGAATGACCCACAACAAAGAGGTGCCCATATAACCCTCCTCATTAAATCTTAGGATAAGTCCTTAAGCCCTGGGAGTTGCTTGTAGATGAGATGGGCAGCATACAAGTCTAATAAACAAACAAACAAACAAACATTCATGCTTGAGTTTGGATTACTTATTTATAAGCCATTATAAGATTACTTATTTATGGTGCAGTAGTTAGAATGCAGTATTGCAGGCTAACTCACTGCTCACTGCTAGGAGTTTGATTCTCACCGGCTCAAGGTTGGCTCAGCCTTCCATCTTTCTGAGGTAGGTAACATGAGGACTCAGATTGTTGGGGACAATATGCTGATTCTGTAAACCACTTGGAGAGAGCTGTAAAGCACTGTGAAGCGGTATATAAGTGCTATTGCTTTTGCTATAAGTGGGAAGCAGTTATTATTTATTTAATCCATCCATTGTAACCCCCACTCCTTTTCTATCAACAAATAGCACAGCAGGGTAATATTGAAAGAAGCATATTAAAAACAGTTAAAAAGCAACATTAAATAGCTAACTGTTCCTTCTACATCTTTTTTTCCTTTCAACATTAGTAGACGAATAGTTTCATCACAACCTCATCATGTGACTAATCTTCTCCACATTTGAGTGGGAGTTCTCTGGTTCACTATCCATTTCCCCCACCCCTCTTTTTTTATAATCAGCTTGGCAAAGAGTGAGCCTATATTCTGTATCTATAGTTTAAAAGTGCCGCATTGCCTTCTTGAATGCTTTATTTATAAACAAGTTTTCCTGGGACTTAAAACATCACCAAACACTGTGGAGTTCCTTTCTAAGAAGGAGACCCCTAGACACTTTGAAGATCTGTAAGTTGGATCTCATTGCTCCAGATATTCTACTCTGCTGAGCCAACATGTTTTCTGGGCAGTTTAATGAGGCTTTTCCCAACATGGAGTGATGTTGAATTTCTAAGAGTTAGGAAGATAGCACAGATAAATCTCATGCTGGCTGAAAAGACCTTCCTCTGTTCCCTCCCTTTAATAATATCAGTTGAAGTTTGCTACTTTAATGCAAGCAGAGCTGGAAAGAAAACAGATCCACTATATACATTGTCATAATTTAGCAGATATCAGGACCCGCTCACCTCAGAGCTGTCAAGCATGCTGATCCCACCTTCATACCAGGGCCGCCTTCAATCAGCCTCCATTAATACTCTCTCTTATCAGTGGTAGCCCCACGCATAAGCACCTTCCTATGCAATCATACCTAGCAATGCCAGCACACCTCCTTCAGAAGTCAAATGTTGTGGTACAGCAAATGTTCGTTAGCCATTAAACTGGCTGCCAACATTTGGGCTTTTATTGTTATTTATTTGTAAGAGTTATGTCCTGCTTTTTCTCCAGCAGCATATATGACACTTCCTCCTCCGTTTTTCCCTGCAATGATAATTCTGTGAGGTAATGTGAATCCTGTGAGGGAGTGTGACAGGCCCAAATTCATGCACTATGCTTCCATGGCTGAGGATGGACATGATTCTGAATAACAGAATAACAGAGTTGGAAGGGACCTTGGAGATCTTCTAGTCCAACCCCCATGCTGAAGCAGGAAACCTTATACCATTTCCAACAAATGGCTGTCCAATCTCTTCTTAAAAACCTCCTGTGTTGGAGCACCCACAACTTCTGGAGGCAGAAATCTGGATCTCCCTGATCCTAGTCTCATACCTTATTTACTACATGGATTTCTTGGATTGGAGCCTTGTTACTGCTTAGTTTTGATAGAAATATTGCATACTAGGGGGAGTTAGAAGTATCAGTGGCACCAACGTTAAGAGAGCCATTGGCAGCACTGAGTCACCGAGACACTAATCACTGGGGCTGATCTTGGAAGAGAGTTAAGTTGTACCTATATGCTAAAGCCACATATATGCCTGAAACAGGCACAGGTAATTATACAATCTATATTTTACCAATTGTTCCAGTTGAAAGACTGCAAATCATACTGAGCATCATAGTTTCCTTCAAATTCATCCTTTTTAGGGCTCCTAGGAGGCTTTGTAGGGGGAGCAGAGGCTGGGTAGTTAAGACACTGAGCTTGTTGACCAGAAAATTTGCAGTTTGAGACCTAAGTACTGCATGACAGAATGAGCTCCCATTCTTGGTCCAGCTCCCCCCCCTAGCTTGGTAAAGCCACACTTGGAATACTGCATCCAGTTTTGGTCACCACAATGTAAAAAAGATGCTGAGGGTCTAGAAAGAGTACAGAGAAGAGCAACCAGGATGATTAGGGGACTGGGGGCTAAAACATATAAGGAACGGCTGCTGGAATTGGGTATGTCTAGTTTAACGAAGAGAAGGACGAGGGGGGACATGATAGCAGTGTTCCAATATCTCAGGGGCTGCCACAAAGAAGAGGGAGTCAAGCTATTCTCCAAGGCTCCTGAGGGCAGGACAAGAAGCAACGGGTGGAAACTAATCAAGGAGAGAAGCAACCTAGAACTAAGGAGAAACTTCCTGACAGTTAGAACAAGTAACCAGTGGAACAACCTGCCTCCAGAAGTGGTGAATGCTCCAACACTGGAAGTTTTTAAGAAGAGACTGGACAGCCATTTGTCCGAAACGGTATAGGGTTTCCTGCCTGAGCAGGGGGTTGGACTAGATGACCTCCAAGGTCCCTTCCAACTTTATTATTATTATTATTATTATTATTATTATTATTATTATTATTATTATTATTATTATTATTATTATTATTATTATTANCTTTTTAGGAGACTTTGTTGCTTAATATTTTAGCTGGAACCAGTACGGATTCCTCATTTTAATATTTTCTTTCCTGGAAAATGAGATAAGTCTTCCCAGGCCAAGTGATCATGAACAACAGTTACAGACTAGGAAGAGCAACGAATTGAAACTTTCAGCAACTTGTTTGTATCTGGCCTCAGGGCTGCAATAACTAAATCTGAATTTGCACGATCCAGATATCTGTCAGCCTGAAGAGTCTCAGTGACATAGGTTCAAACACCTCTTTCTTCTCACAAGAGGGTCTCACTATTCTTTCACAGTTTGGGGCCGAAGATATTGACCTGCACATAGGATTTCCATCATCAAGTCTCCTTTCTTTTTTTTCCCTTTTGTGAGGCTGCAGCCTGATCATTAACAATGCCGAAAGCTATTTGCCTCCCATTCCAGCCAAGGCACAGACAGCTATTCACTATGCTGAAATCCCTCACCGGAGCCTGAATAGCCAAGCCTTATCATAAGCAAATCAGCATTCAGGAAACTGTCACATCTATCACCCGTCCAAAGTGCGGCACCCAGAGAGACTCCCCACGCTACCAGAAGCCTCTAGCACACTCCTGAAAAGAACAGCTCCACATTCCAGGAAGTAACACATTACCAAGTGATTTGCCCATTAAGATTTATGCCTGAAATAGAGGAGCCAGAACCGTGGGCATCTGTAGACTTTTCATCAGCTGATTAAGTTTGACAGATGAAGTCAGTCCCTGACCTTTCTACGACTGAGAAAATGGAAGAGAGAGAGAGAGAGAGAGAAACAGAAATGGCCTCTCTTTCACCTTTCCATTCAATTGTCCATTTCCTCAGAAAAAAAAGGAAAGATGCCGTTTGCAGCTGATAGTTTGTGGCCAGATAGTTTGCAACAAACCACGGAGGTCTCAGTCAGGGTGGGGGGGATAATAAGGTGATTGATCTGCCCTTTGTCCTTGGGGTGGCCGATCAGCCTTCCACTGAAAAAAAAAAACGATTGGCAAATACATATTGATACATTTCAAATCTCATTGTGAGATTTGAAATGCATCAATATGTATTTGCCAGTCCTTTTTTTTTTTTTTTTAGTTGGATGACTACATGATCGCACTCTTACCCTTCTGGGACTTTGCTTTTTAAGACAGTAGGCTAGCTTCAGAAATAAAGTGGAAGAAATACTCAATACTGTGATATGTATTGCTTTCCAATTGTGAGAATTTCCTTTTAATAGATTTTTCTATCCAGCCTTCCTAGCACATATACGTTGCTTCAGGAGAGCTAAGAACATGGATCAAAACAACATCTTAAAACAGAATATAAAACAAAATACAGAAACGTTTAAAAAAAAATACATGCTAGGCAGGGTGAAGTTTTGCTTCTTTTTTAAGGGAAAGAAGCCATTTTAATTATCTTCTACTCGCAGTGTTTCTCAACCTTGACAACTTTAAGGCATGTGGACGTCAACTCCCAGAATTCCACAGCCAGCATTGCTGGCTGTGGAATTCTGGGAGTTGACGTCCACATGCCTTAAAATTGTCAAGGTTGAGAAACACTGCGCTAGCTTAGAGGAAGACTGTTACAAATGAAGTCAAAATATTGTTCATATATGAAGGGGAAATGAATTATTTGTGTGTGTGTATGTGTTTGTCAAATTTTGAAACTGCCTATCTCCCTTGCAGAGGGAACCTGGGCGGTGTACAAATAAAATATTACAAGCATAAAACAGTATATAAATTTTAAAGGAGGTAAGGAATGTTTAAAATTAAAAGTTGGGAAGAGGGGTTTCAAGGTGCTAACCAGCGCTCCTGTGCACCCCAAGCAAAGCTGCAGAGCCATGTTTTAAGCCAGGGGTAGTCAACCTTGGCTCTTTTATGACCTGTGGACTTCAACTCCCAGAATTCCTGAGCCAGCTAAGCTAAGCTGGCTCATGAATTCTGGGAGTTGAAGTCCACGAGTCATAAAAGAGCCAAGGTTGACTACCCCTGTTTTATGCCTTTCTGAAAAGCCAGGAGAGTAGGGGGGGCACCTCAACTCCAGGGGAGATATTTTCTGTAGGGCTGGTGCAACAGCAGAGAAGGCTCTCTTCCTGGACCCCACCAGTCAGAATTGTTTGACTAATGGGGTCTGCAACATACCTTCTCGGCCTGACCAGTTGGGATTGGCTGATGTAATGGGACAAAGACGATTCTGTAGAAATGGCGGTTAATAACTACAGAGAGAAATACACACACAAGCACGCACACACAGTAGAAATGGAGCTCCCCCCCCACACACACACACGCATAAATTTGCACTGTATTATGAAAGAAAGTTTTCTGGCTTAGGCGGGCATTACCTTTGGGCTTCACCAAACGTTAGAAGCTCCTAATAGTTGCAAATCAAGGTTCTTGCTGGGTATAGAGGCAGCCCACGTGCACCTCTTGAATGCTTTAATGCAAGCCAGACTTTGTGAGTTAGCACACCTGCTCCGATGTTTGGATTGCTCTTGATTTATTATGAATCCAGAAGAGATTGATTGTACATTATGTATGTCTTTGGATTAAAAATGATTTTTTTTAAAAAAAAAATAAATCCCTCATTGCGTAGGACATATAAACATCTGAAAAAAGAATATGTCATTTAGAAAACCTGGCCTTCTTTTTCTCTTTCTGGCCCTCTCCCTGGTTTTCTTTCTTGCTGGACATTCTGCTGTAACTTATTTATTCCTTTTCAAATATTAGAAATATTATTAGGATGATCTAATTTCTTGAGCCTTTGCCTTATATCAAGACGTTTTGGATATTCCCTGACATATAGCTCAAGATGCAACCTGTCCTTCATAATATCTTTCTGGGGAATTTTCTGGGAAATAAACATTTTTTCTGGAAAATTCTACACATTTTAAGGCAAAGAGTTCCTCACGAACAGTCTACTGGGATCAGTGACTGACTGCGCTCTTTTTCAGCTATGAAGCATCTTCAGAGTACATAGGCCATACTTGCATATTCATTACAACCCATTTAATTAGCAAAGTTGATTATCTTTGAAACTATTCTCCTTCTTGAAAATGGGGGTTATTGGTCCATCCATTCAATAAGAAGTCTCACAGTGACTTCTTTATTCTAATTTTTTTTTTCTTTAGCACATTCTTTTCTGGTTGCCTGTCATTTATCTCTTCCTTTTACCTTGTCACCTACTTAATTCCACTAGAGGCAATTCTAACAACTAGTCTAATAATCCTCGCTAACAATGCAGAATGCTATTAGCATAATAAGCATTTCCCATCTGCACAAATGAGACTGTTCCTCATCAATCTGGAAAAGTAACTACTGTACATAAAAATAGCAGGAAACCATTAAAAAGATAATCAAGTGCCACCATCAAAGATGTCCATTGAGTGGATATGTGTTTCTATATGAATGTGAATGTGTTTCTGTTTACCACCTAAGTAGGAAATTAACATTCTATCCCGAAGGACTACAAGTTTACATTGTTTGAAATGAATATAGAAATAAAATGATTAAACTGGGTAAGATACAATTTATTTCATTTCTGATCATATAAATTTGCTACTTTATAACTTTAAACTTTTCAGAAGAAGGCCACTCCACATGGAAAATTTGTATGCAATAATATAGTATTCACTTAGCAAATTAAAAAAAAAACACCCGTTGAGCACAGAGCTTTCCATTGAAAAAATTCAAGTTTAGTTCATGCAACTGATTGGTGCAAAAAATATCTGCCTTTCAGTATTTTACTTGAAAAGGGATGGAGAGAGTTGATCTACACATTCTTAATGCACTAATTCACATTATGCACCCTGCATCTTATAAGAGAGCAAGATCAGGAAAAGATCTAGAGTGGAACTCAAATTCTGCAAATCAGAGCTGACCCCCCCAATTTTCAGAAAACATTTTTCTCGGTAACATTTCTATGATTTTTCTTCTTTTCCATCCAAGAAAAATGAAAATACTTTGCATACTCCAGTGATGGTGCACCTAGGGCACGCATGTCAAAGCTGATACACCACAACATTTTGGGTGACATATAGCATTTAGGCCAGCGTTCACTGATATCTGACAATCATTCTTCAAAACACACCCCATTTTAGTGCAAATTTTGGAGGCCGCAGAAGCTGGACAAGAATGAGATCTGCTCTCATATGACCTTCAGACCATCCTGAAATTGTACAGCCTCCAGACCCTTTGAAAGTTGTGCGAGAATGGTATGTGTGTGCTTTTGTGTGGTTTTTGGAGGTTGCAGGGGCTGTGGAAGACCATTTTCTGAAATCATTTCAAGAACAAAGTCCTAGTATGATCCAGAGCAATCTCAGGTGGGCCACAGGTACCTGTCAACAGAAAGAGATCACCACCTAAAGGTAAGCGGCACACAGCAGGTCCTAGGGAGCCCTGGGCCACAGGAGCAATTGCACCATTCCCCACAGCTTATTTATTTATATATTTGATTTATTTATTAAATGTTTATGCCACCCATCTACTATACAAGGTGACTCTGGGCGGCTTGCATACCTTAGGGAATAATTTGACAGCCTTTTTGAGTACAGCAGCAGCTCTAGGACTGAAGTCTAGGCCGGAGCCTCCTTCAGACCTAGCCTCAGCACTGCTCCACAAGTGCTGCTGTTTAGGGTGGGCTAGATTGGGGTGGGGGTTGTTTCTCTTTTATTCAGAGTGTGTGTGACATGCCACCAGAGTTAAGTTAGGTGTTTTCCAAATTTTTGACAAGCCCCAAAGCTTTGCCACCACTATCTATCTACATACTCTCTCCTGACTGTTTCTGAACCATTTTCTTTCTACAATATTCCAAACCACCTTTAAGTTCAAAGCAATGTGGAGGATAAAAAATGGTGCCCAGATTGCAGACATAATCCTAGCATTACTTGCAAACAAAATGCATAGGAGTTATTTGACTGTGAGGCCTGCATGCAGATAACAACTCATAGGTATACAACTATAATAAAATCCTTTCAAAACTCAGCCATTAAGACTGCTGCTAAAAAAGTAACTCAAAGCAATTGTGTTCTATTTGTGTCCTTAACTTTTGCTTTAACTGTTTCAATACAGAATAAAAGTCGGAAGGTACCTTGGAGGTCATTTAGTCCAACCCACTGCTCAAGCATTCCATTCCAAATACCATTAAGACAAACAGCTGTCCAGTCTCTTCTTAAAAACCTACAGTGATGGAGCACCCACAACTTCTGAAGGCACGCCGTTCCATTGGTTAATTGTTCTCACTGTTAGGAAATGTCTCCTTAGTTCTAGGTTGCTTCTTTCCTTGATTAATTTTCATCCATTGCTTCTTGTCCTGCCTTCTGGTGCTTTGGAAAATAGGTTGAATTCCCTTTTCTTTGTAGCTTCCCCTCAAATAATGGAACACTGCTATTATGTCACCCCTAGTCCTGCTTTTCACTAGACTAGAAGTACTTAATTCCTGGAAGCATTCTTCATATGTTTTAGCTTCCAGTCCCCTAATCATCTTTGTTGCTCTTCTCTGTACTCTTTCCAGAGTCTCAATCTCTTTTTTTATATTGTGGTGACCAAAACTGGATGTAGTATTTCAAGTGTGGTCTTACTAAGGGCTTATACTGAGGCTATATATTTATTTTATTCCCTTGAACTTTTTTCTTTGTTCTGTTTTGTTTTGTACAACATTGTCCATCTTAATTCTCCAGATTATGCTGAATTCCAACTCCCGTTATCTCTGCTGCATGACCCACAAGATTGGCTTAAATTTTGAGGCTACCTCTTCAGAGATTCCTTCTCTCTAGATCACTCAGCAAAGCCAAGCTCACAGTTCTTGCAATAAATAATTAGCACCATAAAATAAGTAATTCTTCCAAATAGCTATGTAGCTACTTTTGAATTTACACTGCATCCTAATTAGTTTTCAGTACTTTTGCAAACCTGTATTTTATGTACTTCTAGCACATCACATAATTTTAGATTTCATTATTATAATTAACATGCAAAGATATCATTTAATTAAGCTATTTAAAATGCAGTTGCTTAGGTTCTGAGTTCTATGCTTAGGTTAGCTTCAGTCAACATGTTAGCACAAAGTAGCAATGAAAGGGTGGACCTCTATGTTTTAAAAACATGTGATTTTTGTGATCCAAGAACTCCGTAAACCAATCACTTAATAAAAACGGGGAAAAAACAGTCTTGGATTCTTTCACAGTTTAGACGTTTCATACAGTATTTATCATCCACAATTTTCCCCCATATAAAACTAGATGACATACACAAAGTGAGTCGCCTCCATTTATAGCCTAAGTTTAAAAAGCTGAAAAAGCTCCAAAATTCAAGTGTATACAGCACTGTCCTGCAGCCTTACATGGTTATGTTGGAACTGCTGTATATTATGTTCCCGACAAGTTTATTTCTCCACTAAGCACTGTATTATCAAAAAGCACTGCTGACATACAAGGCTTCAGTACCATATGTTTGACTCCAGATTCATAATTCAAAAGGATTCAGTCTGTGTATCTGTTAGAAAAAAATCTCCTACATTCTTTTAACAGAAAAGGCAGGAAAATAAACAGTATTCTAAGAACAGTGATGGCTGTGCTAATCCATTCAGAGACAAAATATCAAGGCAAACATACAAAGGTATTTATAGTGTTTATGCTATCATTGTCTTGTTTTTCATTATCCCTCACGTTATCAAAAAAGTTAATTACAAGGGAGATTAATTAAAAGATAAAATATTTTCAAATTATCACTTGAGTGCAGTGTAAATCTTTCCACTCTATGATTTCCATGCTAATAACTTTGGAACCAAAGAATAGAAAGTAACCAAATGTTCTTACAGATGAGTTGAACTGTAACTATTAAAACTTCAAAGCCCTCTTATAACACACTGAAAAATAATTCTAATGACTTGTGACTTTTAACGAAAGGTTCTAGAACTTACTTTAGATATTAATCTAATCTGGAATCAAATGTCACAGATTTTCTGTAAATTGGTAAAATCACTGTCAGAACTATCCAACAGATTCTTCTATTCTTGAGGAATACAAAACACTACTTAGCATATTTTACATTTTGACAGTATGTTGTGAATGCTTTATATAAAAAAATTACTGCTAGGCATTGTCTTGGCATTCATAACCTGACACAACAGGTTTAAAATCACAATAATCTTTAACAAGGTAAAAAGTAAAGTGTGAAGGCCAAGAAAGTCACATTGGTGTTTACAGGTACATTACAGTACATTAGGGATGGCAAAGCTAGAGAATCTTAACATGTTACTACCAGAAAGGGTGATATATTTCCTCGGTACTTTTCGAACCTACAGATCCTTCCTCAAGGATAATTGATTTAATTTTTTCAGAAGGTAATCAAATCTATCTTCCATGTCACTTCAAATAAGCATTATCAGAAAATGGTAATATTGTAGCTATTCATCTGAGGGTAAGCAGTAGCAAATAAGGTAGGTACTGTGATGGACAGTTCTTAAAATAGTTAATTAGGCTGACTGTTCTTTATCCCTGCAAAATTGATCACATTTTTATATTGTGGGTATGTCAATAATCTGACTTTTTGGAAGTAGGATAATTAAATAAAAATCATTTTATATTTAACTCCCCCAGCCAAATAGGGGGACCATAATGTTTTCTGAGGGTTGAAAGCAGAACTCTTTAAACTGTGAAACTGCAAAATCATTTATTGAAACGAATATTTTATGAAGAGCTCCCTATAAAATATTTGGCTTCGTTTTCTCTCAAGCCCAATTTGTATTCTTTAAATCACATTGTTCCTTTCCCTTTCTACCAATATGCCATTCTAGTTAGCATTATAAATTATGAAAGCCTGTGGCTTAATTTCTAACAGTTTACTTTGCCCTCCCTGTTCTGTATAAGTATTGGTTTTCTATCTCAAAATAGCTGAGGTTGTATATCAGAAGTGTAAAGCTATTTTTCTTCTGCAAACAGCAACTTTAATTTGAACTGCTGCCCGAGTTCACACAGGTTTAACAATGGTTCACTGAGTAAACTGAATCAAACACAATGTTCTCTGTTCAAATAACAGCCTTAGCATGTTGCGCAAAGTAAGCAACAATCTTAGCTCAGTTAAATCAGAACTGATTTACCTCTTTACCTAATGCAGTTCTCCTGTAGGAAAGTGTAAGATCACCGTCTCTATAAAGTTGCCCTGTCTCATTTCAATGCTGTTCAAATCAGCATAACAGGGTATATTTTCCCTGATAAGACTTCTAACTGAACTCCTGAGGTAATTTCCTAGAATTCCTTTCTTTGAATAGAAATCTTCCAACCACTCCATTCCATTCCAACCCATCCATTCCTTCTATGAGAAGTTTTATATCCAAATATATTTTATCCTTTATACCAGCGGTTTTCAACCTATGGGTCGCGACCCCATTTGGGGTCAATCGACCATTTCACGGGGGTCGCCAAGCAAGGCTGTCCGCCATTTTTTTCCCTTTTCCGGCGGGTGCCTTACCTCCCTTGGGCTGGGCCAGCTGGTGGTTGGCCTGCTCCGTCTCTGCCGCTTGCCAGCTACGCCTCGGCCGGCGCAGGGGGCGGAACCATGCATGCGTGACGCTCCCGGGCAGGGAAAGTCCTCGACTTACGACCGGTTGGGTAGTCCTCGACTTACGACCGGTTTAGTCCTCGACTTATGACCGGTTTAGTCCTTGACTTACGACCGGTTGGGGGTCGCGGCATTAAAAAGGTTGAGAACCACTGCTTTATACTGTTTCCATCTTTCCTTCAAATATTAACAGAATCCACAATGGTCTAAAAATAAGTATCTCCAAGTTAATCAAATTAGCAAACTTCCTTGAACCCTGAAATAAGTTATCCAGATCTAATCCACATATCAAAGGATAAGGTCTGCAAACACAATAGAGTTAATTAAATTAAGTCTCCCAGCAGAACTGTATGCTCACAAGAATACACCCACACCCACACACACATACACCTCAGCATGTAGACCAGGGGTCTTCAAACTTTTATGACTTGTGGACTTCAACTCTCCTCAGGCATGCTGGCTGAGGAATTCTGGGAGTTGAAGTCCATAAGTCATAAAAGGGCCAAGTTTGAAGATCCCTGATGTAGACACTTCCACACTCCAGACAAGCTCCCCCTATAAAAATTTGCCATTGTATCCCATTTCTCTGCAGCCTGCCCCTAAAAGCAAACCGTTTTGCTTTTAGGGATAAATATTTCTTTTTTCCTCACAGCTGTCTGGATCTCATTTTCATTTATTCTTGTGCAACCCTAGCTTGAGTTGGAACCCCAAATTATTCTTCTGACACTTCTTTTCTGCCACTTGATCAATCAGTACAGACTATTGAGCCTTCCCAAGCCACACATAACTTACTGAGAACTCTTATTCAGTTATTTTGCACTTATGCAAAATATCTTCAATTTATTATTTCTCTGGTATACGAACCCAAAGTAATGCAGAGACCCAGCTTGGTGTAGTGGTTAAGGCATCTGCCTAGAAACCAGGAGATTATGAGTTCTAGTCCTGCCTTTGGCACAAAGCCAGCTGTGTGACCTTGACCCAGTCATTCTCTCTCTAAGAAGAAGGCAAGGCACACTCTCTCTAGAAAATAGGTAAGGCATTCATTCTCTGGGAAGAAGACAAGAGCAAACCACTTCTGAAATCTTCCCAAGAAAACTTTAGGGAGTAGTCTAGCCAGTTGCTAGCTCCACAGGTCTGTGTAAAGTTATTTAGATCCCTTTGAACAAAGAGATTTGTGCCTTAGAGATGACGTGATTCTCTTCCATCTCAACAAAGTTATCTTATCTCCTGGTGTTCTGCTCTAACTCAAAGTATAAGAACTCATTTTTTTTGTCACCAGCTGATTCCAAATCTAATTCAAGCTGTATAAATATCCTTTAATGCAGGGGTCCCCAACCTCAATCCCAAGTCCGTGGACCAGTACCAGGCCACAGCATGCCAGCAACCGGTCCACACAAACAAGGGAAGTCCCATCCACAGGATGCAGGCAGTACACAAAACCACGCACCCTCTGGTCCGCGGAAAAACCTCTCTCCACGGAACTAGTCTCTGGTGCCCAAAAGGTTGGGGACCTCTGCTTTAATGTACAAGTGGAATACCAGATTGAGGTTGCAGAAATCCAGATGCCCACTAGATTACAGCAGTTAGACTGTATGTATCTCTCTGCTGCCATTTATTGGAGATGTGTATGTTTGCGGACAAGATGTGGCAATCTTACTGTATAAAGCCTTACATAGCTGCTGCTGGAGGGCTATCTACTAACATATACTGCTCACAAAAATAAAGGGAACACAAACATAAGACATCCTACACTGCTGTGTTCCCTTTATTATTTTGAGCAGTATATGTTTAACATCAAGGATACATTCTGTTCTTTCAACAGCAGAGCCTTCATTGTTGAATCAATTGCCACTGAAGTTCAAGCAAGCCTTGTTCTTTATCAGGTCCTTTTGAGGTTTAATGCTGCCAATTTTAAATATATATGCTCAGAATCATTCTGGAGGGGTAATGTTTAAATTTTCAAATGAATACATAAAAATAAGAACCTATTTTCTTTAATCAAGTAATTAAACAAAATAACACTTGATCAATTTCAACCACTTTGCTGGTTTCCGAAAGCAGCAATCAGCTGCCATTCTTTGATATTAAGGGATGTGTAGTATAGCTAAAATTCTATAAAGAAAGGATGACATGCATGGATGCATTAAATAAATTTCTCATATTCTATTGATGAAATGTGTGTGCCAAAATAGCCTTCAAAAAAAGCATGCTCTCAGTCTCACTGATTAAAATTAGTCTCCAATGGATAATCAAGTAAATGTTTAAGGATGCAGTGAGATAATTAAATATGTCATGCCTATAAATTGAACCACCCATTTTATTAGGACTATGTATCTGGTCTGCAAAAATCTGGAACTGCAATTTTCTGTCTTAAAAAAGACAGTGTTACTGGATGATAGCTCAGTTCTTAATAATTTTAGGAGGCTACTGAAATAAACAAAAATATCCCTCCATTATTTTTATTCATATTTATTCTTCCCAGCTGCACATTTTACCTTTTAGTCTCACCAGCAAGATTATCAAAAGGAATAATCAGTTTTCTTATGCACAGGCTGTTCTTATAGTTCTTATACTTACGACCATTAATTTAGTGAAAATGTTTTGTCCTCACACTTATGACTGGTCCTCACACTTATGATGGTCACACCACTTTCACGTTTCACATGATTGCAATTTTGGTGCTTGGCAACCAGCTCACCTTTACAACTGATTGGCAGTTTTCAGCAAAAAAAGGTCCATTCAGAAGAATGGGTTTGCACTTACAACTGTGGTGATTTGCTTAATACTGTATCTATTGTAAAAATGATATTGTAAAAAATCAGGTTGGACTCAACCAGAAGGAAATTCCAGTCCTAACTGTGGTTGTAAGTCAAGGACTATCTATATAGCGTAAGGTGCACATAGGTAGGGAGAGCAAACACAAATTCAGCTTACTTTTAAATATTCCCCACTCACCAAGCCAATTATATAGCAATAGCACTTAGATTTATATACCTCTTCACAGTGCTTTACAGCCCTCTCTGAACAGTTTACAATATCAGCATATTGTCCCCAACAACCTGGGTTCTCATTTTATGAACTTCGGAAGGATGGAAGTCTGAGTCAACCTTGAGCGGGTCAGGATTGAATTCCAGACTGGGCAGAATAAGCCTGAAATACTGCATTCCAACCACTGCACCAACTGGGCTATATGATTTAAGTCAGTGGTTCTCAACCTTTTCTTCACCATGAACCCCCTTTAAATACCTTTTGTGGCCATGGACCACGGCTTACAGATCCCCAAGTCTTAACTCAAGATTTAAATAACATTTCTTCAAGCCTTCGCGGACCCCGTGATGACATTGTGCCCCCTCCCAGGAGTCCGCAGACTATAGGTTGAAAACCACTGATTTAAGTTCTATAAAAAAATTTAATACAAAAATGTCTAGGGAGGATTGTATAAAATGGGTTTAGGAGAATAACGTACTGTAGATTCAATGTGAAAATAATTATGTTGTCATTTTTCTTTGTAAGTGTTCCTACCTTTATCCTATTCCCATCTGCGTGCACTTTGTTTACTTGTCAAGGATAGGGAAACATTTTTTTTTCTTTAAAACAAAAAAATAATCACTTTGAAAAGGAATCAGGACTCAGACACTTTAAAGCATCAAGTTTCAGTTCTAACTTAGTTCGGATGAATTGTCAAACTATCAAAGACAACAACAAGAACAATCTTCAAGGTCCCTTTGGCTGACATGTAAAAATCAACAGATGAGAATCTATGAAAGAGGCACTTTTTGTTATTGCATACCAACTATTACCAAAGAAAGAGTTGGGAACCCTGCTTTTTGCATCTGTGATCCCTCTACCGAAGGTAGCAAATGTTTTAGAAAGAGATGCAATTAGTAATTAAGCGGAACAAAGCCTCAAGGCCTCCCTCTCTTTAACTGAAGAAAGGATTGCCTGCCTCTTTATGTAATCCACTCTTATGTTTCTGAAGTCAACACCCAGGAAGCCTTCAGGAGGATTGGCAGTAAAGTTGCCAAGATATTTAAATGTTGGGCAGCAGTCTTAACACAAATAGGTGAATTCTTCAAGTATTGATCAGAAGGACATTAAACACTTAAAGAGAAGATGCCACCACTTGTTTGGCTATCATTAGACTTCAAAAGTGCAGATACTTTTGGAAAAGAATTCACAGTTCTAGGCTATCTAGCAGCGCTTTCAGTCTAACTAACTGGCACCTGTTAACTTAATTAGTCAGTTAGTTTACTCTGGGTTCATTAACAAGGAGAGAAAAAAATGATGAAAGCTGAAACGAGGCTAGAGGGAGATGTTTTTTAAAAAAAATAACTGCCTTCTCCACTGGTGTAACTAAAGAGATAAAGAGAAAATGTACCAAAGGTATGCTTCTAACCAACTCAAAAATGGGTCTGCAGAGACTGCTTGTGTGGTATGCAAGGCAGGCTGTGATATGCCATCAAAGCTGTTCTCTGCCTCCATGGTATTTTCTTATTCCGAAGAAGAGCAAGTTGCATTCGAATGCTTGGAAATGACTCCTGCACTTGTCTCTAGCATAAGAGTTGATATACTGCAGGTTATTTATAATGACTTCATAGGGCAGGGATAGGCAACCTTGGCTCTTTTATGACTCATGGACTTCAACTCCCAGAATTCCTGAGCCAGCATGGGTGGCTCAGGAATTCTGGGAGTTGAAGTCCACGAGTCATAAAAGAGCCAAGATTGCCTACCCCTGTAGGGTATCCCACCTATTACTGAAATGATAAAAAGGTTGTTTCCCCTGACTGCTTTGTGGATGCCTGGATGACTCTAGAGCAGGGGTGACGGTTGCATCATGTGGAGGCTGTGCCCACCCCAGCTCCGGCAATGCAAAAAAAGTCACGATACATCACAACATGTCACATGACACGGCGAGTTTGACACCTGTGCTCTATAATCTAGAAGATGTTGTTAGCCACTACAGTGCAGAAATTAGCTTAGTTCTCTGGCTGCTAAAAACTGTGGCATTAATTCCACTTACACCGTACAGTTGTTCCTTATATGGCCATTATCTTATGGGGATGGTTAAACCTGTTGGAGGAATAATTGCCTTATTAATATTTATAGTCCTAATTTAAATACACCTGGTGTATTTCATGATTGTCTAACCATCTTGCTCTCATTATCCATGACTTTTTGATAATTGGTGGGACTTTTAATAATGAATTCCTGATCCAGTGGTGGATAGGAATCTTTTATCTTAGAAGCAACAGTTACCACTGAAGAGTTATATGTATAAGTCATAGTTGAAATGTGGCATTTATGACATCCAACTGGATGAGTTTATATCTTTAGTTGTGCACATCAACAATGCTTTCATTTTTAAAAAATTCCTCTTTTTTTCAGAATGAAGCATGTTTGCAATACCTAATGACACTCCACGTTTTTAAAAAAAACTGATAAGGAATTATTTTAAAATAAAAAACACAGTGTTTGAAGACTTCTCGGGTAGATCATTTTTGAAAAGCAAATGGCTAGCAAGCTAAGAAAGTATTTTAATATGAATGGATTTTAGCATCCTCTTGTGTTATTGAATACTAGGCACATATGAGAGGACATATCATTTCTCTAGATTGCCTAGAAAAGGAAAGAAATAAAATGCCAAGAAAAAAAATAAAGAGAAAGATTAAGAATTTATTGAGTGATTTATTTATCATCTTTCTTCTGTTATTTTTAAGCAGCTCCAAAATGCTTAATATCATTTTTCCCCCTCTGAAGCAAACTTTGCATGAAAATGTTTGTATCACATTTTATGTTATTTTTCTCTAATTTTGAGATCAAAAGCAATGGCATCTAAGAACTCTAGACTTACAGATCTGAAATTTTAGGAAATATTATCTTAATGATAGGAAGTATTATTATTTTATTCCGCCAACGTCATGGAAAAGAAGTCAGTTTTAAATGCTTAACATTAGTACTTGAATTATGGTGGGGGGGGGGAGAAAGGGGGGAATAAGGGAGTCCATAATAAAACCAGATTTAGGAGCTAACCGTTTTTATAGACACTCATCCCTATGGCTCCATCCTTGCGGGGTTGGTAAAATGGGGACCCAGATTGTTGGGAGTAATATGCTGACTGTAAACCACTTAAAGAGGCCTGTAAAGCACTATGAAGCAGTATATAAGTCTATGTGCTATTGCTATTCTAAACCAGTCAAATCCACTCAGAATGTAAAGGAATCTATCAGTCTCTGGTCTCCTGATCCTTTAGGCACTTTTGAAATCAAAAGGACATTGGCTGTCCGGGTTGCCATCTTTGGCAGACCTAAAGGATGCCTTCTCGGCAGAGGTGAAGGTTTTGAACAGTATAACATGTGGAAGTGTTTTCCGAGATTGTGCATCAGGAAGATGAAGTAGAAATCACTGAGCTGTAGGGGTCTTGTGAAGCTCATGCAGTGGGTAGATAATTAGAAGCTTGGAACAACCAAACTCCTCCTGTTTTCTTAAGTAATTTGATGTTCTAATTGGAACCAACTATGGTGCACACATAACAAAGGGGAGCCTTTTTAATGCCTGACAACAATTAAAGAAAACATGCCTATGAGTCAAAGACAAGTATTAACATCCTTAATGTTGACAAAAATTGCAAATATAAATCTACAGCACCATCACTAAATACCGAGAAATTGGCCTCGTACACTGAAGGAAAGAAAACTGCCTAATCAGGGTTAAAATGCATGTTATGCTAATTGCTTTTAGGAAAGAGAGAGCAAGAGAGAGAGAGAGCGAGCAGCATTTTCTATGCCCTTTTTAGCCACAGGAGCTCTTGATTGAAATTGAGATGGCTATGTAGGAGAAAGGTGGGTTGACCCTCCACCCCACTGTTTTTCTATTAGAAGTTGGCCTTAGAATTCTGTACACATTTAGAAGAAGAACTGTAGCCAGCTTTTTTCTTTCAAAAGAAGATATCCAAGGCAGCAACAGATCTAAAGTTACAATAATCTATATGTCTTGAATTATTTTTCTACTTACAAGTGCAATGTCTACAGCTAGATGGGTTCCAGCTATTTTTTTTAATATTTACAGGTACTATTCATTTTCTTAAATACATCAATAATAGCTACCTCATATATACAGATTTAAGCAGAAAAAGCCTTTTCTGGCACTCTGGAGGAAAAAAAAATCTTTTTGCTTTTTTTCTGCATTTTGGAGTGCTACTCAACGCAAAGATGTACAACCTTCCCAAAAGCTGGCTGTCCTTAAACTCATGATAGTCATTGCAGTTAAGTTACCAAAAGAGAAATTATGAAAACAAGAAATATAAAACTCTCTGCGTCAAAAGTATTGCATAGGCCAGCAGGGAGCATAATCTTAAAGCTATTTTGATTGGAGGATTTATATTGCTTTATTTATTAGAAGTTAGTTCTTCATTGTTGATTATTATCCATAACTCTATGGGGTTAAGGCAGGTTGTAAATATTATAAAATAAATAAAGCAGCACAAAAAAATATACAAAAATCAACCCGTCCTAATGCATGTTTCTCTCCTTATACCAAGCTATCCCTTTCTAAACTGAAAGGAAAAAAAGAGGTTACTTCATGGAAAGAATTATTTTTCTTATCAAGGAATTATTCTGAACTGAAACTGAACTGAACTATATTACAAAGTACATCTTTTTAAAATTTTAAAGAAAAGAAGAAATAGGGGTGACATGATAGCAGTANGCAGTATTCCAGTATTTGAGGGGTTGCCACAAAGAAGAGGGGGTCAAATTATTCTCCAAACACCAGAGGGCAGGACAAGAAACAATGGTTGGAAACTGATCAAAGAGAGAAGCAACCTGGAATTAAGGAGAAACTTCCTGACAGTGAGGACAATTAACCAGTGGAATAGCCTGCCTCCAGAAATTGTGGGCATTCCATCACTGGTGGATTTTAAGAAGAGACTGGACAGTCACTTGGCTGAGTTAGTATAAGTTCTCCTGTTGAGCAGGGGGCTGGACTAGAAGACCTCCAAGGTCCCTTCTAGCTTCTATTCTATTCTAGTCTATTCTATTCTAGTCTAGTCTAGTCTATAGCCATTTTTCCTCTTTAATTTCAATACAGAAATTATTCATTTGAAGAATAACTTTAAGATTCCAATTGATTGAAAAAGAATCAAAGTTGTTGTGAGGTTGGGCAGAAATTACTAAAATAAAAAAGTGATTTGGAGTTTAAGAATTACATAGCATATTTTTTCAGGCACTTTCTCCACTAACAAGACACATTTTCCCCCCACAGGAAGAATCAGGATTGGATGAATGAATCCATTTCCAGACTTTATCTTTTGCTCATATGTTCATACAATTCTTTTACATTTTTATAATTTGCATTGTTTTTAAAAAAAAAAATGCAAGAAAATTTACACTTATATTGGTATACTTAATTGTGCTTTCTCTCAAAATACACATTCATCATATTTTTCTTCAATCAAGATATCATTTTTCAAATATATGTCTGACTGTATCACAACACTGGGAACTGTGAAAGCCAGTAGATAATTAACTGGCAATCAGGTGTAGATTGCTCAATTCTCATTGGAATTCACTGAGATCAATGAATTGCCCACCACCTACATAACTCGGTCATTGTGGGAGACGGAGACATCTTAGAATCTGATCATTTCATCACAATGATGAAACAAGGATCACAATAGCACGATGCAAGCTCTGTCACTTTTGTATATGTGTCTGTTGTCTCCATGCCAACACAAAAGAGGTGGAGCTTGTGATGCAATGGCACCACACTCAGGGGTCTCCAAACTTGGCAACTTTAAGACTTCTGGACTTCAGCTACCAGAATTCTTCGGCTAGCAATGTTGTCAGTTTTGGAGACCACTGATTTATATTGTGGGCACACCAGAACCCAATAAACTGCACAGCTTGCCTTCAGACATTGTGGGTGCTTCATCACTGGTTATTTTTAAGGAGAGACTGGACAGCCATTTATCTGAAATGATACAGGGTCTCCTGCTTGAGCAGGGGGCTGGACTAGAAGACCTCCAAGGTCCCTTCCAGCTCTGTTCTAATTCTACTCACTCAGTCCTCTAAAACAAAGAGAACCAAAGTGAAAGCATGGCTGAGAAAGTCAGGTGTTCTAATTATTTATTAAATTTATATTCTGCCAATCTCACAATTCAAAGTGACTCTTGAGTCACTAGAAATGTATGTTTTGTTTTTTTTACTAGGTACTCTGTCTTTAAGATTGCCAACTTATAAGGGATGGAGACTCCGAAGACAACTCTGGGAAAGGAAACTGATGAGCATATGTGCATGCAAAGGGGTACACAGGTGCTAGTTGCCAATTTCCACACCCCAAGCCTCTCTAATAGGTTTTTATCTGCTTTACCTATTTATTCTGTGTTTAAAGAGGTTTGTTTTCTATCTTAATTTTTTCTATTTCTGCAAGGCCTGCTTGATTAGCACATTTGTTTCTCTTCACAATCCAGAGATCATTTTTATAGATTTTCCTGGAAATGTTTGAAATTTGGTTTCCTGGAAGCTCATCCAGGGAGAGATTATACTTGGCCCCACATTTGTTTCATGGAAAAGTATATTGGAATTGGGAAATATCCAGTGGAGTTCTTGCAAAATGAAACTCCCAAACTCAAAATAATCTACAACTATAAATAACAAAAATATTTGTGATAGGTTAGGCCACTCAGAAGTTGTAAATATACAGTAGTTATGGCTACTATGGCTTTTTTTTAAAAAAAATGTTGGTAAATCTTGCTGATGTGAGAATAAGACTAAAATAAATGTGTGGAGTGGTCTTATAAAAATTTTGTGTGAACAGAATTCTAATGTACACAAAGTGATCAACCATCTATCACTGGGCAACCATTTGATAATTTTTAAATATAAAGCACTGTTAGGAAATTAAGTCACCCAAACAACTACACTGAATCTTCTAACTTTAGCAATACAGTAATGGGACTATATGAAGGAGGATGGGGTAGACAATCTGGATGGAGAAATTATAAAGGGAACCCAAATTGCATGTACATCTATATTTCTGGGATTTTGTATAATTCAGATACTAGACATTTCTGCTTGAAATTCATAATTCTCCCTCTCCACAAGAAAGTAAAATTTGGCTTCTTCCTAACAGAATCCTCTGTGGTTCCATGTTCATTTATTCCAGGCACAGGTAGAGGACCCTGCACTGAATTTACTGGAGCTGCCTCTGCATTGTTTCAAAAGTCTGTTTGAACAGTCATTTTAAAATCATGTAATTCATCCTTGGTCAAGGCAGAACTGAACAGCTTCCAGTTTCTGCAATAAAAAAGCAAGGAAGAAAAAAAATTACAAGTAGAACCGATGGTGCATGTCAACATAAATTATTCAAAGTTTCTAGGTCTGAATCAAAGGGGGCAGCAAAATTTGTAGTTGAGAAAAAGTTATAATTCTAGTTAAAAAAATAGTTGTTTTCAAGTTTTGGCTTAGGGTCAGATTGGAATGAACATTGTCTGAAACTCAGTCCAATGTAAAATGAATCTAGAGCAGGCCTCTTGGAATAAAGTATATCTCTAGTCTATTTCAGTGGGTTTTTTTTCATACATTCAGTCATCCATTTGTTCCATTGGTTTCTGCATCTTGTTTTTTTTAAAAAAAAAAAAAACAGAAAGGGAACCAACTGTTATTTTTGCATGCAACATTTCTGCACATAAATTTATTCATAATACATTGTGATATAAAAATTTTGAATTGAGAAATTGATCACCCAAAAAGAGACAGTCCTAAAGATTCCATAAAGCACAACTTAGAGCCAATTTTGCTTTTAAAAAGCAGCCTAAACTAAGCATTTTCCAATATCTCCTTCTTTAATTAATTTCTCCATGGCACCCAAGCGCAGGACAAGAAGCAATAGGTAGAAGCTCTCAAAGGAAAATCCAACCTGTAAATAAGGAGGAATTATGACAGAGGAACAACTTGCCTCCCGGAGTTGTGGGTCCTCCATTGCTGAAGGTTTTCAAGAAAAGATTGGACAACCATTTATCCAGGAGGGTGTAAAGACTCCTGCCTTGAATTAAAAGACCTCCAAGGTCCTTTCAGCCCTATGATTCCATGAATTATTCCAAGATCTAGATTAATTTGGTTGACATAATTGTTGCATGCTAGACAGGCAGCATTCTAATCAAGGCGTTTGATTCCTTCTTCAGGTCATGGACAGTCTGTCTTTATTAAGCTTCAGCAAAATTGCAAAGTAAATTTACTTTGCACGTAACAAACTCCTTTGAAGCTTTTCAATGAAGCAATATGACTTGGTTTTGGAAAATGAAACGGCCATTTTGTTTCACTTCGTCCCTTCATCTGAAACCACCTCTGCTTTTCTAATAGGTAAAAGAAGCTTTTGTGCATATGCTGAGCGTGTAGAGAAATCTCTTCTGAATCTTCCAGTCAGCTATTTTGCTCTCCTCTTTACCTTCTACTCTATACATTTCCTTATCATCAGTT